>NW_028141221.1:0-182862 GCF_030444845.1 Prenolepis imparis | reverse complement strand
ACGTGGTCGTCACGACACGCGTCCGCCCCAGCCTAATCGCGGGGCAAAAAGCCAAGCGGTCACGCCAATCGCGAGAGAGCGAGAGAGAGAGAGCGAAACCGAAAATCCCAGAGAGACTGAGCAACACCGTGTCAATTGTTACTAATTCGCGTGTATTTTACTTTATTTTTGGGAGCCTGACCGAGAGAGAATATTGTCGCTGGAGAAAGAGAGAGAGAGGTGTTGTCGTCGCAGGAAAGAGACAGCCGCGGTTGGAGAGATTAGCGAGATAAACAGACCGCCGAGAACCGTAAGAACTGCCCTTCCTAACAACAAAGAAGGAAGCAAATACAGAGCGTCACGTAGGAATTCGGCCTTGACAATCTACTGACAGGAGATCCAGTGAGGCGCCCGACAACAGGCGCCGGAAGGGCCCAGACCAGGAAGATAACTTTCCTCCCGCGGGTTACCGCTCCGTCGGATACTGGACACAAGGCCACCGCGGGGAGGCCCGCGGCGCGAGGTCGCGAGGGCCTCGAAACCCTACGCAAATACCGCGCGAATAAATATATTTTGTCACCATCACGAGGGGTGCTGTGAACCCCCGTACGGCCTTGCTAATCTCGCGCGACGACGGTAGACGGCACGGCGCCGTAATTGGTTATCGCGTACGCACCCCGCGTGCGCAGCATTGATCCAGCTGTCGATTTTCGGGCCGATAGATCCGGCAGATTGGTGCGACCGCTCAACTTAGCGAGACGGGTGACGACCTGAGCTCGAGTCTGGCGATAAAGACGAGCTCAAGAGGGACCAAGTCGAAGGGAGAAGTACCGGTGAGGCTACCCTTTCGTAAGCGTATCTACTAATTATCACGTCTGTCACGGTGTTAATCCGAGTCTCGTCCGTTCTGACGCGATTGTCTTATTTAGTGAAGTTTTGTCGCGTGGGCTCTGCCTTATTCGGGAAACTATTTGGTGTACGAGCGATCGACGTCAAGCGGCGAGTACTTTCGCACCTTCGGGCAAGTGAATAATATTAACGCGAAATCTTCGTCTCTCTGGGATTCGATCACATATGTCGTGTCTCATATTACACGGTTGTCGCGTCTTTCTCTAATATTACTTCTGTTAGTGCGTATGTTTGTCGGATCTCGTTATTGTATGCGTTATCCGGCTGTGTCCGGACGTCATCTTGTGTTAATCTCATCGCGAAGAAATTCGACATAAAGAGAGTGATAACGCAGTTCGCGACCACCGGCGAGCGCGTTAGAGAGAGATTATGAGCGAGAGAGCGAGCGCAATCGAGCGCGCGAGTGAGAGAGATTACGAGCGAGAGAGCGAGCGCAGTCGAGCGCGTGAGTGAGAGAGACAGCGCGCGGAAAAGATTCCGGCGCCCTCGATTCACCGGTGAATTTCGCCCATCGGATCGCGAAAAATAGATTAATCCAGATATTGTATCGCCCTCCAGTCTCGTCGCCGATACGAACTTCCGATTGTTCGCGATCTAAGTCAGTTCGATAATGTCTATTTGTATGGTCGCGGTTATTCTTTCGTATTCGTCTATGCTATCGATGCGCGTATCTCGGACTTAAGCTTGTCGCGGATATAACTCTGTGTTCAATCGTCGAAATATTTTCTTTTGTATAGAATTTTGGATTTACGGTGTCTTGTATATTATCTTCCGTCTTTATAGTCATTTCTTTATTACTTTCATAGTTCTCCATTATACTTCATTATTAATATCGGTTCCCGTTATATTTTGTTATCTTCAAATTTTATTTATTATCTTTTGTTATAAAATTTATTCTCTGATTATCATCCGCTATTATATTTTTCTTTTATATTTATTTCTATTACATTGGTTTATAATAAACTTCATTATTTTGCTTTGCTTAACTAAATCGCGTACTGCTTTTCTTTAGTACTGTCAACTTAAATGTCTGTGTCGTCATTTCTGTGTTCATCACATCGCGAAAAGAATGTAATTTCCTTCCGTTAGAGCAATTTCGGCAACCACACCCTGCCCCTCTGCCGTTAGGCGAGCTAGTTAGCCCGTAGCGGGATTCCCGGCCAAAACTTTGCGTTGGGTTCGCGATTTGTGGTTTGATGCGTGAAAGACCGCGTCTGGCGCCCAAAACTAGTCTCTCGCGAATATCACGGCTGGCGTTCTGCTGCGGCACGCGCGGGACGTCCCCGAGCTTAGTTCCGCCGCGTGAAACCTTAAAACCCCTGTGTTTTGACGACGGCCAAGCTCCGTTCTTCCGGCTTTTAATCGAGTCGGGAGAAAAAGACGTCGCAATATATATAAATATATATATATAAATATATATATATATAAATATATATATAAATATATATATATATGCAAACTAATCAATTTATAATAATAAAATCACATATAACTTATATATGATTTTATTATTATGAATTGGTTAGTTTGCGATATCCAATGCTAAAAGATTATGAATATATATACCAGGTATATTAGACTTATTTTCGAGAAGTCAGCGTAGCTCAAGCGTCAAGTAAGATAATAGCACGCTGTGGACTAGGATTTTCGCTCTCAAGCTCTCGCAATTTTTTTTTGCAAATTTTCATGTAAAATAAAATTAATTTTACAAATTTATGTTTGTGTTTCTTAATATGTACGCTTGATAATTTTTAAATTTGCAACGATATAATTTTCAATATAAACTTGAGAAATATTAGGCTATCGAGCCAAACGCGGATATTTGTGCGTCAGATAGCGAAAATTTTTTTTTCGCTATAAGTTTTGTGCACGGGGCACGAAAATTTTGCTTGGTCCGTTGTCAAGACTTTATTTATGAATAAATCTCAATTCGAGATTCCTGTATTCCCCTTTGATCCCCTTCGACAGCCTATTTATTTCTCAAATTTATAATAACGAGCCTAAAAAATTCTTGATATATAATTTTCATTTAATTTACTTTTTATTCAATCTTTTATTCCATCTTTTAATCTTTTTATCCAAGTTTTTTTAACTAAAATTTTTTTATTTCTTTTTATTTTATATTAATTTTAAATTTGCATAAGTTTTAAATTTTAATTTTTTGTAAAAATGGTTATTTATTCGCGCAATTTTTGGACATTACTTTTTGTAGAGATATTAATTTTAGAACATAAATTTTTGTCAATTGACAGATTTTTTTATTTAAAAATACTTTTTTGTGTAACACTTTTTTCACATGGCGCATGGACTTGGCATCTTGTTCATCTTTTTTTTTAAAAGATAAGTTTTTTATGGTACGATTCTACATGGGAGGGGTTTGCAAATTTAAATTTTTACTGGTTCATTATACGACTCTATAATGTTTGCAACTTTAATTTTCCACTGGTACAATTTCTACTTTCACTTGGCGCAATTTTTTTTTGATATCATTACTTTTGTAGTACGATTCTACATGGGTTTACAATGGATAATTTTTCATACAATTCTACATGGGTTTGCAATGGTTAATTTTTCATAGGATTCTACATGAGTTTGCAATGGATAATTTTTAATACGATTCTACATGGGTTTGCAATGGTTAATTTTTCATAGGATTCTACATGGGTTTGCAATGGTTAATTTTTCATAGGATTCCACATGGGTTTGCAATGGGTACTATTCTACATGGGTGTGCAATGGTTAATTTTGCATAGGATTCTACATGGGTTTGCAATGGGTCATTTTTGTTACTGGCGTGCCCTTAACTAGGCGCCTTTTTTTACCTTTTTTTTAAAGGTGAGTTTTTTGAGATTGTATCATTCATTTTTGTATATGATAAACATCTTTAAATAAATAAGCAAAGAACCCGCCACCACCCCCGTCATTTCAAAATACGATGGTCCTCTTTGCTTACTATAGATAAAAATAACTATCTTGTACAACCATTTTTATTTCAAATATTTTTAAAAGTTTTAATTTATTAGTTGTTGCTAATATGTCATTAAAAATATTTATTATTTATTATACAATCTATACGTCTAAGTATATATCTCCATTGATGAATAATAGTTGCTGCTTATCTAGTTCATTATTAAATATATAAATAAAGCGAAAAGTGTTTTTATATCATTCCATTTTTAGTAGTAAAGACAAATTATTGACGATTTATGTAAAAAATATTTTTTTTGCACTTCGCGAATAATGCAGAATGTAAAGCGTTGTCATGAAATTGCTAATACATTACGATACATTTTTTTATATAGGACTGATCGAAATACAATATTAAATGATTAAATAGTAATCATAAACTTGAATACTACTTTATTTTATATCGAATTAGTATTATTTATTACCTATTTTTTGTAAAAATGTTATATAAACATCTTTAGCACCTCTAGGCCACTGCCTCTTTTTAACTTCTGCATCATCAATTTCTATCCAAATATTAGATAGTCATTCTCTACATATGCTTACATAATGACCTTCATCGGTGCACGAACTATCATAAAGCATAGCACTCATCGTTTTGTACAATTGTCCCGCTATTAATACTTTAGTTGTTGGAACAGCACATAAGTTAAATTTGTGTTCTGCTTTTATTAATTTACCATTTTGTGCTAAAAATAGTATTAAACGAATAACAATTATTTCTCTTGTTAATATTACTTCGTTTTTAAATATTTGATCAGTTCCAGTACAATATTCACATGATTCGTTGTGTAAGTGAAACCAATGTGAAAATGTAGAATTTAATAATTCATTAAGATTACAACTCTTTTCCTTTAAATTATCAAGGGAAATTGAAATAGCAATATTATTTTCAACAATAGTTTTTGTATTACCACATGTTTTGCATCGCTTGGTAGAAGTTACCTGATGTTATATCAAATTTCTAATGCAATCATATTTTTCGCAAAGTGCCGTAAGAAAATCATACGCATTTCGTTTTACCATACTCGAAAAATATTCTCCTAAACATTGCCGTATTGCATATGTATTTAAATTACGCATTCCATTTTCATATCGATGCATTAATATACGTAAAACATCTGTTTTGTCGCAATTAATCAACTGCTGCCTAATAATATTTAAATGTAATAAACATTGCAATACTGTATTTGCATAACATGAAACCTTGTCTGTATTCTGAAAACCACGTACGACCCAAGCAGTGCTTTTAATTCTTTTATTTAAAACTGTATGTTGAATTTTTTGATCTGAATTTGATTTTTGAACAGAAGTAACTACTTTTGGTAACGTCCATGGAACATCTTTTACTTTACGACAGCATTCTTTTGACACAGCAATCATTTCTGCTTTCGGATTGTATATCTGTTTTAAACGATTATATTCAATAATAGCTTTTTCGTTAGCTATTACTGCTGAAGGATCAAAGTTAATTAAATGCACTCCTTCTAGAGATGTTACTCGCGACAAGGCAACATAAATTTGACCACAACTAAATACAGAGTTGCCAATATCCATAACAACACTTTGCAAACTTAATCCTTGGCTTTTATGAATAGTGATGCCATAACTTAAAGATAATGGAAATTGTTTTCGAATAACATACGCTCTATCCAATACCTGAAATTTAGCCGTTACTCTTTCAATTTCATATTCTAAACCTGATGGTAAAAGAAGTTTAATCTTTTCTACGTCATCAGTAGATGTTTCTCGTACAATTGAAATTACTTTAGCAATTGTACCGTTTACAAGACCCAAACTGGCATCGATATTACGCCGAATCATAACTTTTGCTCCAATTTTAATTGTAATTTGTTTTGAAAGTCCAGCTGTTCGAGAACTATCATCATCGTTATTTGACAATACTTTAAATACTTTCTTTTTTACATATGATGTACAATCAATCGTATCTTCAGCAATTAATAATATTTCTTTGGAAGTAATGCGACTTAACATTGCATTATTAACGACATCACACATATTACAAGTAGGAAATAAACAAACAGTGTCCGATGATAAACTGTTAATAAAATCACATAATTCATTTAATCTAGATTCGAAAGAATCAGCTTTGAAAGATATTTTTCTACTCTCTAGAATTTTACAATCAGATTTTGTCACTAAACCAATACGAATTCGCGACAATAATTCACGGTATGAATTATCTCCTTGCTGACGCATATTGATTATCAATTCATCATATTCAAATAATGTAATCCATAAATTAACAGCATTTAAAGAACCAAGATAATTAGCAATTTTTTGATCTGATAAATGTGTAAAGATAAGATCTTCGCGTACAGGAGGTAATTGAAGCAAGTCTCCGAATAAAAGAATATGCTTTCGACTGTTATAGCCCGAACTATAACCAGTAGTTATTAGAAATTAGAATTTACTGAATATCTTTATAGAATACTGTAAAACATTTTTGCTTATAAAAGAGCGCTCTCGACAAACGCTCGTCGCGTGAAAACGCTAACGCAGCGAGACACGCGCGAAGCACCGGAAACCGCGAGATGCAAGCGAAGACCTGCGACTTCAACCTGCTTCGCTTGCAGTTAGAACAAAAACACGTGAATATTACTAACCAATCAGAGACCTGTTTCCAAGGGCCTCTCCCGAAAGAAATCCAAGAAACAAAGAGGATATAGGACGGAGAGCCCGCCCGCGAAGGCAGTCTCGAATACAACTCCTAAACATCAAGACGAGGTCGCTAATAAGAACCCGGAACATCAGAACGAGACTCACTAATAAAGACCTGAATTATTGAGAGGAATACGAATATACGCTCATCGAATGTTACGCGAATATATATTTAAAGAAAGGACGAGAAATAAAGTGAAACCATATTCAATCCGCAATAAAAGTATATTTAAAGAAAAAAGAAAAGAGAATAATCCTCCTAACTTCCTACGAAGTCCCGGTCGACCCGAGGATCCTCATCCTTAATTCGGCGCAACCCCAGTGCCTTGCTCGAGGCACACAACACGACCAAACCAACCATCATCGCAATCACTAGTATCAAATGTCTCAGACAATCGAAGATGTATATATATTAAAGTCAAATTAGATATTATTGATACTTCATCAATTATGAAAAGAATAACATCTTTAAGATCTGCTCGTAAAACTTTTAATACACAATCAGATAATTGTTTATACTTAGGAGTTTGACCATGTTCAACGGGTAATTGAAGCAATCTATGAACTGTCAAACCATCTATATTAAATGCTGCCATACCAGTATGTGCTGTTACAGCAGTAGCTTTGTTGAGATGTTGTTTTATCCAGCATTTAATAGTCTTGATTAAGAAACTTTTTCCAGTACCACCTTCTCCGCTAACATATAATCGTAATATTGATTTATCGGACTCTACAGCATTGGTAACTTTATCAAATACTCGTTTTTGATCCGTATTTAATTTTACTATCATTTCAGATACATCAATTTCTTGAATTGCTCTATCACTAAGATCTTTAAAATCTTGCATTGCTTCACCAGCCTCAATATTTTGAATACCTATTGCATTTTCAGGATCATCCTGAGACTGCTTTTTTTGCAAATCGTCATCTAAGCATTGCTGAACTAACTGTTTTGCAGTTTCAAATGCTTTTTCCAATTCTTCTAATCTTTCATGATATTGCAATGCTTCTAAAAGATGCAGTTTTACTTTGTGAAACGATTCGGTATAAGTATCGCATTCATTTTTAAGATCCTCTAATTTTCGCCATGGTTTAAACATAAGCAATAACGCAAAGAAATAATTTTCCGGCTGTGTATTAACATTATATAATATCTAAAATGATTAATAAGATATCCGCGCTGTCGCCGTTTAAGATAACAACCATTACCTATTTTATAATATTCAATAAACTTATTTTTCGGTTTGATCTTTGAGATATCGTACCACTGTGCAAATTCATAAAGAGACGTATTTTCTAATTCGTTTGGTCTATGTGGATAATGATCATCTATCAAAGATTGATAAAATATATCTGTAGATTCAGGATCAAGAGCTTCAATTTCTCTACGACTTTTTAATTTTCTATATTGTATTTGATTAACATCTAACCATCTGATGGTTGTATTTCGATCAGTTCCATACAAAGGAATACCTAACAATGTATCAGCAGCTTCGAGAGCTCCACATTCTCTATTATTCGTAAATCGCAAAGCAATATTCCAAAGATGACTCGCTAATGATTTGTTTTTGTTATCCTTACTATCAAGAATATTCTCAGATAATTCACTTTTTCCCGCTTTATTCATATATTTAGTAACATACCAGGTTAGCAGCGATGATTTTTCACCAATAAATTGTATATCCATATTACCTTCCCATGCAGTAAGAAGAACAGGATTATAGTCATTTATATTATCCGTTCGAGGAAGATCATAAAGTCTACTTTTATGTTTCAATTGTTTTCTACCGGCTATCGAAGTTGCCACATCCCTGATATTCAAAGTTTCAGTAAGTAAGAGGAAATCCAAAACGACATATAACTTTACGTCCTACTTTTTTAGAACGAAGACAATAATCGTTATGTGTATGTCGCTGATGCGTATCAACACGTCTGTACAACAATGGCGAAATATTTTGATCCGGTATTGTGCAGCTTATATCTTGTGAAATAAATTTGGAAACTTCCTCAATAGATTCACCGAAAATTGGTGCATTTTTAATCCAAATTAATAAGTGAAAATGTTGTATACCTCTACCTTGATATTCTCGTCGCCAGAAATAGTGCGTTACTTCTCCAATTGGATGATCTTTTGACTTAATGAAGTCAAGCATTGCCCGAAACTTATTATCGAGAAACCTGGATGTTGATACAGGATCTCTAACAACGAGTGCGCTAACGCTTAAGGAAGCGTCATGCCATTCATTTACTTCACGAATATATTCACCTAAATCTTCCCATAACCGCTCACTTGGACTGAGTGTTAAAAACCATGTCGCAGATCCATAATGCTGCGTCATACAATTTAAATCGTTTCTCGGTTTACACCAATATTGCTCCGTATTTCGAAGTGTGGCAAATATTGTACTCAAATTAGATTCCAACAATTCTTTCGACATTGCGTCTAGGTATTCTGCAGCTGTATAACGAAGTCGCGGATTAGTTACATTCATTTTATGAAAAATTCCACGACTTAATTGACGCATATTTGCATCGTTCAATAAATAAAATACATATTGTAGATTTAATCTATACTGTGGATGTTTAGATGTCAAACGACATTTAATAAATTCATGATCATGAAGTTTAACTTGTCTAATCTCACGTTGTCCATTAATACCAGAAGAATATAAATCTGGAAAACACATTAAATCTAAATGTTGCTCACGATTGTTCAAAGGCAAGTCCTGAATTTTTAACATTTGATATAAAGCTGTCGCTGTTTTATTTGCTTTCTTTTCATATAAGGGATAGATGGTATATTGTTCGTAATAGCCATCGTTTTCAGCATTAGTCACTTGAGTCAACATTGCTTTCCGTTGACCTTCTAACGTATCATTTTTTATCTCTTCTATCGGATCATTTAATAATTCAGTCTCATCATCAGCTACTTCTGCATTATCTTCTGTCTCATCTTCCATTTGAAATTCTGAATTTTTAAATTTTGGTAAACGTAAATCTTTGTAATCATTTGGCAATATAATATGAGAGTATAAAGTATTGTTGCGCTTTAACCACGTTAAAGCGTCAAATACTTTTTTAATATCAACTACCTCTTCCCAAATAATCTTTGATTTTGTCGGGATACCTCTAACTAATATATATAATTCATGATTAATATTTATTGGATCAGTATTAGAACATAATTTATTCAATGTCTCCTGTAACGGAAGTGGTAAATGAAATGTTCTACCTTTAACTTTTGATACCATTTGTCTTTGAGGCAACTTTTTATTAATAACAGTTCCCATTTTAAGGACAGTTTGAAACGCTTTAGCTCTCTGTATAAGAATTTTTTCGAATGTATTAAGAGATGATATTATTTCAGGCACCTGATTTGTAAAGAGATTATTTAAGATGCAGTATGCAGGCATTAAGCCTTTACGAAATTTGCCTGCACAATAATTACATATATATTGCGCATCAACTTTTTGTTGTTGTACATACGTCATTAAATCTTTCCAAATTTTAACATGTACTTGTGTCTGAAGACTATTGACTTTAGAAACACTTTTTTTATAACACAATCTCTTGCATGATACGCAAACATGTCGTGGTGTGTCCACAGAGCGTTTAGTCAATGCTTTAAATGCTAAACGATATTTAAACATAATATCATCATCACTCAAAATTGTATCAATCCGTTGATGTCTGTACATATCTACTTTCTCCTGTGCAGAAGTCACAATTTCATTTAAAGTGTTCATATCAGTATTATTTAATGCATCATCTAGATTTTCCAACTTTCGATAAAAATATGTAAGTTGATAAATTAAACGCTTCATACGAGTATATCTTACTTTTGGAAAATGAGGCGATAATAATTGAACTGGAAGAAACATTCCTTCGCAAAGTGTTAAATCAATATAACAGCTACGCGTTATAATGTTAATATTATGACCCAATTTCTCATTTGAAGTTTTCATAGTACATTTATGAATATTTTGCATAAGTTTTGGTACATTTTTTAAAGTACATGTATTTACGGTTTCGAGAAACTTCTGATAACGATCAATTAAAAGCGGATCGTTAATTTTACAGCTTGCAGTATTACACATCAGTTTTGGTTCATTGTTTAAGATACATGTATTTATGGTTTTAAGAGACTTCTGAGAACGGTCAATTAAAAGCGGATTGTTAATTTTACAGTTTGAAATATTACACGACCAAGATTTTTTAGCTTGTTCTGTTGTTAATGGTAGTATGTTTACTACTTTTCCTTCTACATTCATTACCAAAGGTTCCAATGGATTTATATCATGATGATATGTAGACTCAATGAAATAATTTTCAGATGAGGCTGTATGTCTAGATTCGCCACATAGCGCAGTTAATTTGTCTTCGATTGTAGAACAATCTGCGACAAGAGTCAAATACACTTCTGATTTCTTTTTAATCAAACTTAACATTTTGTATATATTGCGAATATAATTTTTCCTAATGCACCAACGTACAATTTTTTCGGCTTCCAATCGTTTCTCAATATGACCTTTAATATTGATTTTTTCAATAATATTTTTTATAAATATTTCTGAACAATTACGAAGTTTTATGGTGTTCTTCGACCAGAATTGTTTATACTTTTCAGTAATTTTTTTGGCAATATTGCAAGTTTTTATTTCAAATGTAGATTTTGTCTTGATTTTTTGTTTTTTTGTCAGATAATATCGCTTATTATAAAGCCATTTGTGATTAGGATTCAATCTTTTTTGTCTATCTCGTTCATGCTCACAGTTTTTCAAATAACGCATACGCTTTTGTGCGCGTTTATTTTCTAAATTTTGTTTATATCGATCACACTGTTTAGCGCGATAATTTTTTAAATTTTGTCTATATCGATCGCGTTGTTTAGCGCGATTATCCTCTAAATTTCGTGTATATCGATCGCGCTGTTTAGCGCGATTGTCTTCTAAATTTTGTTTATAACAATTGCGTCGTTTAGCGCATCTATGTTCAAAGCTCTGTTTATACAGATCGTGCTGTTCAATGCAATTATTCTCGGAATCTTGCTCATATAAATCATGTTTTTTAGCCTGATTGTTTTCTAAATCTTGTGAATAGCGTGCACGTTTATTTACACAGTGATTTTCCAAATCATGCTGCTTAGTTTCTTCATAAATATCATTGTTTGTTTTCATTAAATTCTTTGAAGTATTTTCCATTAATTGTAATTGATTATTACTTAACTCTTTTTTAGATTGGTAAATATGACGTTGCTTTTCTAACCGATTCAAACGTTGTTGTTCCGTCTCACATTGACGTATAGTACGTTTACGAGATGCTTCAATCCCACATAACATCGGACATCCTATGTATATGCATTTTTTCTCATTATGTGAAAATAATATTCTGTATGTAGAATGTATGTACATTTCATATACGTAATTTGAATATACATTATCGTACGTAATATGTAATATGTATATTCATTAATGTATTTTGTATGTATATACAGTGCACAATATTAAATGTATATACATTTTATATACGTGATTTGAATATACATTATGGTATGTAATATGTATATTCATTAATGTATTTTGTATGTATATACAGTGCACGATATTAAACGTATATACATTTCATATCCATGGTTTGAATATACATTATGGTACGTAATATGTATATTCATTAATGTATTTCGTATGTATATACAGTGCACAATATTAAATGTATATACATTTCATATACATGATTTGAATATACATTATGATACGTAATATGTATATTCATTAATGTATTTCGTATGTATACGAGGCAGTTCGATAAATCAGTGACTTTTACAAGATATGGCACTCAAATCGCAATCTAATTTTATTTCTGATATTTACCATCTTATTTAAGTATACACACCAAGTTTCAAGTAGATCTGTCAAATAGAAATTTTTTGACAGCGTTCTAAAGCGGATAAGTTTGTGTTTTTTGCTAAAATGGAAAAAAGTGAATTTCGTGTACTAATAAAACATTACTTTAGACGTGGAAAAACCATTAAGGAAACTGAAGAAAAGCTAAAAAAGTATTATGGGGACTCTGCTCCGTCGCATGGAATGGTTCACAAGTGATTCACTGAATTTCGTTGTGGTTTTTGGTCGATTGTGAGCAAGCGCGGCACCCATCTGGCCGACAGCTTCTTCATGCCCAAATGTTTATGCAAGATATTAAAAACACGTTCGTTTGAGATGTTTACCATCTTGGCTATCTCGCGTATCTTCACTCGACGGTCGTCCAATACAGTATCATGGATTTTATTGACTGTTTCTTCAGTTGTGACCTCATTCGGACGTCCCGGGCGCTCAGCATCATTCGTGCTTGTACGACCACAACGAAATTCAGTGAACCACTTGTCAACCATTCCATGCGACGGAGCAGAGTCCCCATAATACTTTTTTAGCTTTTCTTCAGTTTCCTTAATGGTTTTTCCACGCAAAAAGTAATGTTTTATTAGCACACGAAATTCACTTTTTTCCATTTTAGCAAAAAACACAAACTTATCCGCTTTAGAACGCTGTCAAAAAATTTCTATTTGACAGATCTACTTGAAACTTGGTGTGTATACTTAAATAAGATGGTAAATATCAGAAATAAAATTAGATTGCGATTTGAGTGCCATATCTTGTAAAAGTCACTGACTTATCGAACTACCCTCGTATACAGCATACATTAAATGTATGCTGTATACGAGGGCAGTTCGTATACAGCATATATTAAATGTATATACATTTCATATACATGATTTGAATATGCATTATGGTACGTGATATGTATATTCATTAATGTATTTTGTATGTATACAGGTTGTCCGGTAATAGTCACGCCAACCGTCGTGTGCAGATTCCTGGGATCATTTGGAGATGATTTTTCCTCAGCAAAAATGTCGAGACACCAATAATTTTCGAGTTATAAGCTATTGAAAATAAAGGGTTTTTCGCAAACTAAGCCTTGTGGAAATAAAATAATAATAAATTCACATTCTTCAGTTAATTTTAGGTAGAGTTTACTTTAATAGAATTTTAATTTAAGGCTTAGTTACAAAGATACATGATGGCAAAAATTGAAAACATGCAAAAAATAATGACCTCCCTCGACATTTTCGCTGAGGAAAAATCGTCTCCAAATGATCCCAGGAATCTGCACACGACAGTTGGCGTGACTATTACCGGACACCCTGTATACAGTGCACAATATTAAATGCATATACATTTTATATACGTGATTTGAATATACATTTTTTATGATACGTAATATATATATTTAATATACATGTATTTCGTATGTATATATATATATATATATATATACAGCGCACATTAAATGTATGTACATTTCATGTACGTTATTAGAATATAAGATATATACCTAATAATATGAAACAAAAAATATAAAATAAAAAATGAATAGAAAAATTAAAACTTAGAATTAGAGAAATTAATAAAAAAAATTAAAAATTTCTACAAAAATTAAAAATTAGTACGATAAAAAATATTAAAAAATTTTAATTAAAAAACTTGACGCTGCTAAATAATATGCTAAAATTAACATAGTCTTTAAGTCTCTTATTTACTTAACTAAGTAAATAAAAGTAATAAATTAACTCCTACTATAACAATGCTGTTATTGATGTAATTAAATTAAATATATAATTCTAAATTAAATTTAGATCCAAATTAAATTTATTATTTGTTGCTTTAATATAGACTTTAAAATTTTGCAACTCCAAGTTTTTTAATTAAAATTAAAATTTTTTTGTTTGTATTAATTTTTAATTTTTGTATAAATTTTTAATTTTTTTATTAATTTCTAAGTTTTAATTTTTCTATTAATTTTTTATTTATAACTTTTATTTAAACATATATTAATAAACATACAAATATATTAAATATATTAATAAACATTTAAACATATTGTACATTAATAATTATGTATTATATTATTTTAATATTATTAATATATGTATGTTTAATGTAATATGTATGTTAAATGTAAAAGTTGTAAGTAAAAAAAAGCGAGAATATTGCTAGCGACAATTTATCGCTAAAAACAAACAATAAGTCTTAAGTGTCTTAAGCGATGCAATGCATTATCGCATCGTGTGTGTGGAGCCTTTAGGCTCGATGTTCGATTGTTTCATCGTCACTGCCGCGTTGTGCGTGGAGTCTCGACATTTTATTGTTCCGACCTCCGCTTACTGTCTGCCTGTTTTCTATTATATTTCAACTGCGTCGGTGCGGACCGTCGGTGACTTGATAAATTGTAAGTGCATTTTGAATATTTTCATCAAGCCCGTGAAAGTAAACGCAGCTCGTGAGAAAACAATCGGATCGGAGTAAAACGAAGGTAAGCGCGGGACGGAAAGAGAACGAATAATAATAACTATATACGGATAATTATTGACGTTGTTTCTCATAATCCCGAAGTTTCGAGATTTTTGAAAGATAAGTATATAACATACATAATATACATTTCTATGCATATTTGTGTGTGTATGTGTGTGTGTGTGTAATATATATATGTATACATATATATATACACACATATGTATGTATGTATGTATGTATATATATGTATATGTAAATAATATTGTATGTATATATGTATAGTGTTTTATTCTTTTGATCATTATATAATTCGTTATAATTTTTCTTCTCTTAACTCTAGTTTTAACCATGGATAAGCTTGAATCAAAGTATAAAATGAAGTTCTCTAGAAAGCTTACAAATAAAATAAATCGATCTTTAACCATAATTTCCGAGTTATCTCATGATTTTTATAACATTAATATAATTGATAATAGCATTCAAAATATCGCAAATAATAGTAAAACTAACGATAACGCAATATTACAAGAAAATGTATACTACGTTAGCAACAATGATGTAGATATTAATATTCCATGTAACAATGAATTATTTAATAATCAGGACAATGATATTAATAAATTAACATATAATATTAAGCAAGTTGAGAATCCGAAAAATGAAGTATCGCTAACTTCAAAAATAGCCAAATGGGCTATAAAGGAAAATATAACATTGTCGGCATTGAAAAATCTACTCTCTATTGTACGTGAAATACCTGGATGTGATAATATACCAAAAGATCCGAGAACGCTTTTAAGAACACCCAGTAACATAGTTACAACACCTTTAGCTTCCGGAGCATATTATTATTTTGGCATAGAAAAAACTTTAAATTTATTTATGTATAAATAATAAAATCAATATCCAACCAAATGAAAAATTTTTATTAGCTGTTAATATTGATGGCTTACCCTTGAGTAAGAGTTCTAATAGTTCATTTTGGCCTATTTTATGCTCAGTAAAATCGATAAACATACTTATGAAACATGTGTTTTTAATTTCTTTATATCATGGTTCAGAAAAGCCTACTAATGAATTTTTTAGTGATTTTGTTAATGAATGTATTTATTTATCGACGAACGGAATATTAATAAATTCTGTTAAATATTTTTTTCAAATTTCTATGTTAATTTATGATTTACCTGCAAAATCTTTTGCTTTAGGTATTAAAAGTCATACAGGCTATTTTTCATGCCCAAAATGTGATCAAGAAGGTGCATTTTTTAATAACGTATTGTGTTTTACTGAGACTGAAAATTTACGTAAGAGAACCGATAGTTCATTCAGAACTATGGCTCAACCAGAGCATCATATTAATAGAAGCATGCTATTAGATATTCCAAATTTTAATATGATAGACAACGTACCAATAGATTACATGCATAATCTTTTACTTGGTGGTATGAAAAGACTAATTTGTCACAAATGGTATGGTTGGATTCATGGCAAACCACCTCATAAATTACGATTTCGTGATATTAATAATATTTCTGAAAATCTTTTAAGATTAAACCGATATATTCCTCGTGAATTTTCTAGAAAAACGCGTTCTATACTTGAATGTAAAAGATATAAAGCTACAGAATTTAGATTATTCTTGCTATATACTGGTCCTATAGTTTTAAAAGATGTTCTATCGTCTAAAATCTATAATAATTTTCTTACATTAAGTCTTGCAAGTTCCATTATGATAAGTCAATGTAATTCAAAAATAGAAAATTATGTATTATATGCTCATAATTTGATGAAACATTTTGTTTCCCAATCTATTAATATTTACGGTCCAGATTTTGTATCACATAATATACATAACTTTTTGCATTTAAGTGATTGCGTAATTATATGGTTCGCTTGATAATTTTAGTGCCTTTCCTTTTGAAAATTTCATGCAATATTTAAAAAAAAAAGTTCGCAAATCTGCTCAGCCTTTACAACAAGTTATACGTCGCGTAATTGAAGAAGGCAATAATACTGAATTTATTAATATTATATACAATGATTCTCTGAAATTACGAATAGAACATTTCAATGGGCCTTTAATAAATAATTGTACATCTCCACAATATAGGCAAGCACAAATAAATCATTATTGCTTAGATATTTCAAAAATAGGCGACAGATTTGTAGAATTAAAAAATAATTTAATTATTGAAATTAAGAATATCGCTTCTTGTGAAAACTCCGTATGTTTAATAGGATATAGGTATAATAAGCAAGATAGCTTTTATTTGAAACCATGCTCATCATCCTTATTTGATATTTATTTTATAAAAAAGGAGAATAATTCACTTGAAACATGGAATATTGATTTTATCAAAAGAAAATTGGTAGTACTACCTTATAAACATAAATTTATTTCATTTCCATTGCTACATTTGTAAATTTGTAATTATTGTTAATTTTAAATATTTTGTATATATAATGTACCTATATTTAAGTATAATTTTATATAAATTTGAATTTTATAGGCTAGAAGAGCCATACGCGGATGGTAGTGTGCAAGTTATATCGAAAATTAATTTGGCCCGATATTTTCTCGCCTACATCTCTTTGGGCGAATCAGAGGAGAAGATAGGAATTAAAAATCTCGAATTAAGATTTAATTCCAAATAATAAGTCTTGGCATTGTACCAAGCAAAATTCGTGCCCGTGCACAACTATTCAGTTACAACGAAAAATTAATTTTTAATGTAACTTGCGCACTACCATCTGCATATATCTCTTCTAGCTTATTAAATTCAAACTTATATTGAATATGTATATACAGCCTTCGAATTCTCAATAATAATATTTTTCATTAAAAATAGTAATAAAATATTGAAGATGAGCTGGCTCGTCAAATTTGATGCCAAGAATACAGTGGAGGCTGTACCAAATACTTGGTACGTTAAGGACAAATTACAATGTTATTGGCCATCCGAAGGCACTGCAAAAAATATTGTAATAGAGTTAATTAAAAAAAAGCGATCTCCTCAAGCAAATTGGAAACTTTACGATGCTAGCATTTTGGGCTGTTACGGTACGGTATTCGTCTTCACATATAAAGTTACATTATTATAACATATTCTTTTTGCATATCAAATTATATTAATAATATCTATAATACAAGAATATTGAGCATATTTTACTTTTAAATATATTTGTACTTATTACAAATTACAATGAAAATAACACTCTTATTTGCATTGCTTTTCAAATTTATATTTATAATTTTATTTTATTTGTATATAATTTTTATTATTATATATTATATTTTTTAATTATAATTATAAATTATTTATAACTTGTGTTTTTACAGATAATTATATGATTATTAATAGTAGGTATACTATACCAATTCTAACCCATGGGGCTCCGAGGGGAGTGCGGGGCGCGGGGGTATCTCTCGGCGCGGGGTATGACGTCACGCGGGGCGGGGGAACTCGTAGGCGCGGGGGCTGACGTCACGCGGGTGGAGGGGATGTTTCGACAAAGGAGGGAGGGGAGTTTTCTGAGTGCAATATTTGTAGATGGATATCTTTACGACTTTTTTTTTTTATGAGGGATCCTAGACATTTTCCCAAAAAGGTATAGAACAAGCGCCGACGATCGACAATTTTGTATCCTCATTAGAATAATTTTATTACGGAAGCGCCGATGTCCGGCTGCTCGAACTTGTCAACGGAGCGTTCTAGAATCCATAAAACTATGTTTTTCATTTTATGGACATTTTATCATTAGGAAAGAAATGAAGATTTTAGGGCCAACGCTGCGACGAACATGTTGAAACGTGATTAGGTGCAAAAGCGTTGACGTTCGGCAGCTTTGTACCCTCGCGGAAAATCCTCCATAAACGAGAGCGAAACATTTTTTCTTAATATTTTTAAGGAAGAATGCAACGTATCGGCGCCAACGTTCGGCTGCTTTGTACCCTCGCAGAAAATCGGTCGTAAACAGATAGCGCTCGATTTTATTACTATGATATTCCTTTGCGATAATTTTGAGAGGGATGGGGGTTGAAACTTATGGAGAGCGGGTCTGTATCCACGATGTTCATCACAAAGTATTCAGTATTCATATAGTAAAGAGCTAAGTGTCCTGTGCGAAGTGTTAGTGGCATAGTAGTGAGAAAGAAAATGGAAAATGATAATAATTTCAAAGCGATATTAGACGAGTCGTCTGACGAAGATCACGCGCTGTCGGATGATAGTAATTATATTAGTAATTGCAGTGAGGACCTTACGGATATTGACGACAAGGTAGTGGACAATTCACAAATCCTTGCGCTAAACGGACGTACAAAAGTTTGTACAATATACTTTTATTATTCGACGGGTACTGATCAAGCTCTATGTACTACATGTATGATCTCTATTCAAGACTTCGGGCACATGTATGCTGTTCAGAAGCATGTGATTCAATTACACGACGCAGTGGAGAGTCGATCGTGCTGCAATTGTAGAAATCCATTGTATATAATAATTCCATGCAATATGTGCCCTATTTGCACACAATAAACTTTGGGAGATTGTGCTGGGACACTTAAAGTGAGAATTCTGAAAGTGAAGATGGCGTCTCAGGAAAGATTGAAGAACATTCCAGTGACTTCGATGGTGCATTATTTAAGAAATCGCGAACTTGATGTGCAAAAACCTCAAGCAAGACATGTGACCCATTTTCTGCAATTTCATGAAAGGAAATTAATGGGAACTACCGTATGTAACTGCGTCACATCATCTAAACACAACCGAATCGCGTGTTTTCAGCGTCGATATCAAAAGGTATTGCACTTTTTAAGTGGACAACCGAAAGTTTGTAGGAACCCAATGAATATGACATTGCCACCATGGCCACTATTGCTATTACCATCCAACTCAGATGTGTTGCCATCCGAATCGGAGAAGTCGCCAGAACATAATATTCTGAACTCAGACTTAGAAATCGATGAGTCGGATGTGAGGGACGAAGATTGAGAGTGTGTTGTAAGTATTTCTTTTTAATTTAAAAATTGTTAAAATAATTAATAAAAATTTTTTTTTCTGTCACAGAAGGGACCCCTCGCAGTAGTCCCACGGCCGTCGTCTTGCCACCCCTACCATCGTCGGCACAGCCGCCCGACCGCCTCACCTCCGTTGCCGCCACCACTGCCCAGCCGCTGCTCCTCCGCTTGCCGCCGACGCATTAAAAATTTTTATATATTATAATATTTATATTCTTATCTTTATATTCTTATCTTTATATTCTTATCTTTATATTCTTAGTGTTTATATTCTTATCTTTATATTCATATTATATTATTATATTCTTATATATTCTTATATTTTAAATTTTAAATTCACATTCATACGCGCACACACACACACACACACACACACACACAAAATTATAAATATTACGCATACTCATTTTAAGAATAAAAATTATTTTAAATATTAAAAAATATATAGTTTATTTTAGAATAATTCCTCTTTCCATCTATATTAAGAATATTATTATTATAAAAGAATTATTATATATTAATATTATTATAAAATAATTATATATTAAAATATTATTAAAAATTCTCTCTCGCGTGCGCCTCACGCTATCTCTCTCTCTCTCCTCGCTGCGCCTCACGTCATCTCTCTCTCTCTCTCTCTCCTCGCTTCGCCTCGCGTCATCTCTCTCTCATGGTCCCTAGCCTCTCGGTCCCTAGCCTCGCGATCCCTAACCTCTCGGTCCCTAGCCTCTCAGTCCCTAGCTTCTCGGTCTCTAGCCTGGCGTTCCCTCTTCCCCGCATGACGTCATCCCCCGCAAGGACCAAGCAACGAGCTACGTATGAGAGCTGGGACTGCTTACGGGTGGGAGAAAGATGGAGAATGGAAATGCATGCAAAGAAATTACATCATAATTTAGACTTAAAAACTCTTTATTCTTCTTTTAAATATTTTTTTTTTTTCTTACATATTATGGACTAAAAAACTAAAGCTGTCAGCTCGCAATCGATGAGCTGATGCTTGTTGAAGGCGTCGCTAGCGCGTATTACATTTGATACTTCTTTAGGATTCGTTACATTGGACGCGATATTTGAAAATTGCGTAAACTTGATATCGACTGTATTGGTAATTTTAACCAATCGGTCAAAAGTTACATCAATGCATGGATCGAGATCGAACATACGGTGTAACGTCGATTCGATCATCATCATGCATACATTTGAAGATTCAAGACTTATTAACTTGGCGTCGTTAATCGTACGAACTCGCACTGTTAACGGTCCAACGCTTATAAAACTGTAGGCATCTTTAAAATCGTTTCGAAGCAGATTCTGAATATTGTGACGTTGCTCGTAGAGTCCTTTCCACGCTTCGAGAGATAGTATCAGTTCCTTTCCTCGATGATCTCCTATGGCGATTTCCACGTAACTCGGTGGATCCACTTTGATACCAATTTCGAGGAATTTAAATTCCGTAGCTGTCAATGCGTATCGTCTGCCTAGTATACGAACCGCACGACGCTCCAACGAAATGCTGTAAAAATGAAATTAGTTTGAAAATAATACAATTTGTAAAAAAAAAAAAAAATATAAAGATAGAAAGAAGTTAAACTTACTCGTCACATTTATTCTCAAACGATGGAGTGTCATCACGACTCGGGACGTAATTATTCACACGTCTGCCGGAGCCACTGCTTCTTTTAGCGTAGTACATATTTCCAGATTTTAAAAGTGAACCACCAGTATGAACGGTTAACGCTACACTGATCGTATAAAATTAAGAATATACGTGACGCTTATTTTAAAAAGTAGTAGGGTAAATATGGTGGGAGATTCTAGAATACTATTGGCGCTATGAAATTTAGGAGAAGGGGAAACGGCACTCAGATAAAAATAATTCTTAGAAACGATTCGTGAGGAAAGGAATGGGGAAGGGGAATAAGAGATAAAACACATTAATGTTTAAATATTTTATTTTTCCAAATCTTGCAATTCTTTCTGGCATTGCGACCACCAGTTAAATATTTTGAATACATTTTGTAATGCGCAATTCTTAACATGTTTTCCACATCGCATAGTGTTTTTAACATCTAGATTATTTAGAGACTTGATATCGTCGTAATCAGCATCCAAGGTCTCAATAATGAAACCGTTTCCCGCATCATCCAATATATCGGCTAACCATTCTCGCTTCTCAAGTCCTTTTACATATACGAGAATGGGTTCTTCTTCTTCTTCATGTGGTCAACGATAGCTGTTGTAATCAAAGCTGAGCCATGCTGTATGGAACGTTTCCATCTTCCCATTGCAATCCATGATGATTTCGAGTCAACCATGAGGCTTGGTGTCTCTCCGATTTTATGAGTACACTCCATGGTACAGGACATGCGAAAAAATAATGTGACAAAATAAATCCTCTTCTCAGGATTGCCGCTTCCTTTACAATGAATTGTTTATTGAGGATAAACCCCTGTAGATCCATAAATGATGTGTGCCGGTGTTTCCGATATCTTATATCCTGGTGGTACCCTCGGTGAAAATTCATGTATCGTATGAACGAGTTTGCCGTTGCTGTACGCACCCGCGGTCACATTACATTCTACGCGGATAATGTTCACGTTGATAATATTTATCGGCATGTCCGACTTGTACCATTTTCGCGGCTGCAGTATACGGTTCGAGAATCCTAGCAGCGATCCAATGTTGTTAGGCTTGCTAAAATTCATTCTGTAGGCGCATTTGATCTCGCTCCTCATCGTATTATAATTAGCGCGGAGCACTATCGGATATTCTCCATCTTCAAAGTCACCGTCCTCATTCGTCCGAATATGCATGGTGTCAGCATGTTTTTTATCATCGTCACGAACAGCGTGTCGCGGACGTTTTCGTGAAATTGCATGTTTCAAAAACTCATGTATCGCTTGCAGCTCGTACGATCCCTCGGGAATCGTAATTTCCGCGTCATCTTTGCCAAAGTAAAATTTATTATTCGAGGAATTCACGTTCGATATCGTATGATAAGTCTCAAAATCCGCTAGACCTAGCTCGTATTCATCGTCGCTCAAATCTACAGCGGGAAAGTAGTTTACCGCGAGAACACTACTCTTCCCGGTCAGTGTGAATGTCATAGACATGTTGACAAAACTGTTAAACGAATACTGAGTTAAATAGCGCAATGTCAGTCTTTAAATTCACGTGCATCGACCGCTCGGAGAAACTGTAAGCACAATTGTCCACAGATGCTTTGATTGTAAGTTTGAACAGGTGTGTAATTGTATTGTATCTTTGTCACATTTAAATATCGCACCAATTCATTCGGCGGTCGAAGATTGCCGAAACTGTCAAAATATATAGCGCGATCCCCCCTCTTTGCATACGCTACCCAATGAGTACCCGATCCTTTAGCGTTATCCAAATTTACGATGCCGCTCTCATTTCGATATATACCACCGATTGGTAATGAATCACGCATGAAAACACCTCTAAAATACGGAATGTGCATACGTTTTGCCAGTTGTAGCAATTGTATGTTGGTAGTTACGCCCTGAGGCATTTTTAGCGTCTGTTTGACTTTTTTTTCCCCCTTTTTTCTCGTTGTAACTCCTCGTCCGTGTTTGTATGGAGCGAGATACAATCCGTGACCTTCCATGGCGTGATTGTGACGTAGCATCTCTTGCAACTGACGTTGTGCAGCTTTTCCGTCGTTCACCATCTTCGCTACACCAGCCGCTCCACCGACCAGAGATCCGAGCGCGCCCAACATTGGTAGAATCGGTAATACACCCCCACGTTTCGCTACCGGAAGTATTCTTTTCTTCGTCATCTTTTTCTTCGTCTTCGTCTTTGTCGTCTTCAGGCCCATACCGAACTTCGTCTTGGCTTTCATCGCTGCCCAGACAGCTGTGGTGGCGGCTCTCTCACCGAGAGTCGAATCTCTCGCAACAATGCGAGTTTGCGCTTCTTTGGCGAGTATCCTATCTGCCGTGTGTCTCTCGATGAGATCGTTGCTTCGAGAGTACGCTATATCGTGTTCACGGCACGCCGCGTCCAATGGGTTGATACCTCGATCGCCTCTGGCTAATCGCTTTTGTAGTCGCGTGCCCGGACCGCAAAACTGATAGCCGGGGATATGGAATTCGATCGGAAGTGCGTTTATCGCCTGATTTAATAGGCCTCTACCTATTTTCGTTGACATTCGCTGCAATCTTTTATCATCGGCGCTGGACCGTCAATGTGCGTTCGCTGCCACGGTCGATTGTAATGTTCGAAACAGCGGCGATAAGTTTGAACCTCCAAATCCGCCTTTATATGTTCCGGAAGCTTGTCCCACACGCAGTGAACGTAATTGCCGCACATTCGCAATAAAACTGTTTTTGACACAAATTGTAGCTGTTCGGCGCTCAAATTACAAATATCGTAAGGACTTGATAGCAAGACAAACATTTTTTCGTTACTGAGCAATTCGCGGTTTCGCGCAGCTATAAATAGGCAGACGTTCGATCCAGTCAGGAGTGTGAACATGAATTTCGTGCGACAACCTTTCGTGATACGCGTGACGAATTACGACGCGAGATTACGATCGATGGGGGACAACGCGGAGATGCGTAGACACGGTACGATACTGCCGACTACTATACGCGCGATCGTTTGCGACCCCTCGAATTGCGGTAAAACTAACGTGTTGATTAGTTTGATAGAAAGCCCGCACGGCGTCCGCTTTGAAAACGTGTACGTGTACTCAAAGTCGCTGCAACAGCTAAAATATCGGTATCTGGAGAATTTGTTGACGTCGATCGATGAAATCGGCTATTTTACATTCTCCAATAACAGTGACGTCATTCCACCGAGCGAAGCATGTCCAAACTCGATTTTCGTTTTCGATGACGTGGCGTGTGACAAACAAAATACGATAAGAGAGTACTTTTCAATGGGACGCCACTCGAACGTCGACTGCTTCTATCTCTGTCAGACATACGCAAGAATACCGAAACATCTTATACGCGACAACGCAAACCTGCTAATCTTGTTTAAACAGGACGGTACCAACTTGAAACATGTGTACAACGATCACGTGAATACCGACATGTCATATGAGGATTTCAGTGAATTATGTCGTACTTGTTGGCAGCAAAAGTATGGATTTCTAGTGATAGATAAGGATAGCTCGCTTACGAACGGCCGATACAGAAACGGATTTAACGTGTTCGCGATACCGCAAAACAATTAGTCGTTGCCGATGTTCTGTCGAGAGAGGTGAAACACGAGCGTTCGACACTCTACCGACATGGCTGAGAACGATAATATTCGCGAACGTGAAAAGATAGCGAAGGAGATTGCGAAAACGAGTGAAGCAATCCGCAAGAAACATCGCGCTTTGAAGACCGATAAGATCGATGACGATATCGCGGTCAAGACCCATTTTAGACCTATTATTGAGCCGCTACAAAAGATTGTCGACAACTCGATCGCTGTGAAAAACGAGTCGGAAAGTACCGCAAAGATTAAAATCTTACCCATCAAGCGGTACAAGGAGGTGGAGGAGGAGGAAGAGGAGAAGGATGATGCGACACCGAAAAAGAGGAAACGGTCAAACCCGAATCGCTCATCGACAACGCGTACATCGAATGCTTTATTGGATGAACCGATGATAAGCTCTACACCGTTCGCGACAACGAGAATCGTACAACCTATGATACCCGAAACACTCGCAAACGAAAATGTTTTCGAAACCTCGGGCAGCACGCTCGAAACATCGTTTGTTCGAAACACATTACAAACGCTGGAAGGTCAAGAAATGTTGCAAAAGCACTTGGGATCACTGGGACAAGAGTACATGAGCACTCTCCTCGGTGGCGACAAAGAATGGAAAATCGATCACGTGTACGGTGTCTATTTCGACAAGGATTAAATGCGTCTCGGTAACAAACGATTCGACATTGACAAATATGACTCTATAATTATAGACGAAGTGAAGTATATTGGTACACCAGGATTATACGAATTGATATTCAAGAGAATTCCCGATGATGACATTTACACGGAGGATGATATGTATAAATACAAGAGCATATTATTGGCGACGAACGCGCATAAACGCAATTATGATACACAAGGCCAATTACGAAGCAACAGGGGATACAAGTACAAACATATAATCGCACCATTGATATCGATTGAAAAGAAAAAATCTGGAAAGGGAGTATTCATGCCTCACGCGATGGCACTAACCGACAATAAAATCAATTACATACACTGGGATGACCCCAACGAGCTAGTGGATCGGGTACGATTGCTGGACGCTTCTAACCTACCAGAGCTGGCCACAACGCTCACGACAAGGAGATCCTGTCGATCATCGAGGAACTTCGCGAAGCAGGCATTATTATAAATTGAATGGTGTCTCGACAAATCTAATCAGTCGATCAGCGTCACTCGTATCGGGGGAAAAAAAAAATGCCTATCAACAAATTTGGATTATTCGAACCAAGAAATGATGCAACCGGCACAAGCGATCATTGGGATAGATTGGTGAAAAGTTACGTGCGCGGAAACGCTCTGTGTCGTGTCGCTACAGACTATGATGCAAGATCGCGCAAGATTCGTCGTGTAGCGCAACCTGAAGCTGACACTGATGCCGTCAACAAACTGTATATGGAATCCTGCGTTAAAAAATTGATGAATCAACAGAAAGAATCAGATGAGAAGCTGACTTCGTTCAAGAAGGATGTGCGGGCAATACAGATTGTGATAAACGAACTTCAACGCGCGGCTAACGCTAACTCTATCAACCGAATGAGCAGCAGTGAACGGGTTAGGAGCGGCTATCGAACGGTTATCGAACGGCTACGAACAATTATCGAACGGCTACGAACAATTATCGAACGGCTACGAACAATTATCGAACGGCTACGAAGGATTATCGAACTGCTATCTAACTACAATGAGTGGTAGTGGTAGTGAACGGCCTAGCAACAGCTGCGAACGAGGGTACGAACAACTCAAGCAGGGTTGCGAACGAGGCTACGAACAAGTCATTAAAGACTACATACAAGGCTACAAACAACTCAAGCAGGGCTGGGAACGGGTCAGTAACGGCTGCGAACGGGTCAGGAGAAGCTAAGAACGGGTCAGAAACGGCTACGAACGGCTCAAGAACGGGACAAGAACGGAAATGAGCGTTAAAACAAGCAGCGACAAACGGCAATCGAGAAAAACCGACGAAGCGATGAAACAACATAGTTTGGAGAGACGGCAGTTGGTGAACGAACTGCACGCGCCGGCGAGAAAAAATTTTCCCCGAAGACACGTCATAGTGCGGGGATACGATGATCTGTGGCAAGCCGACATCGTCGAGATGCGTCCGTATTCTCGTTTCAACAAAGGTTATCACTACATACTCACCATCATCGATGTGTTGAGCAAGTACGCGTGGGCCATACCACTCAAGAGTAAAGGTGGAAGCGAGACGGCTGACGCTATCGCCGAGATAATTCGAGATAGCAAGAGATCCTCGAGAAACATGCAAACCGATATGGGGAAAGAATTTTATAACGCCGACGTGCAACGGCTTATACGGAAACATAACATCAATCACTATTCTACATATTCGGTATTGAAGGCATTGGTCGTCGAGCGATTCAATCGCACGCTGAAGAACGACATGTGGAAGATGTTTACGCTGAATGGAACTTACAAGTAGATCGACGCGTTGCCGCGGCTCGTATCGGATTATAACGCGCGCAAGCACCGAACAATCAGTATGCGACCCGCCGACGTCACCCCCGCGATCGCTGATAAACTTTTAAAAACAGTATATAGTAACATAAAGATTGCCGCTCCGGCGAAATTCAAAGTAGGTGACCCGGTACGCGTTAGTAAGTACAAGAAACTTTTCGAGAAGGATTACACGTCAAATTGGATGACGGAGGTTTTTAAAATTGTTAAAGGCAGCGTACTAATCCCGTAACCTATCTACTCGAGGACTATCGCAAAACATCTGTCGCTGGAGCGTTTTACGAGCACGTGCATAGCGCGAATTATCCGGACGTATATCTCGTGGAGAAAGTACTGCGCAGGAGGGGTGACGAGGTTTACGTGAAATGGCTGGGATTTGACAATTCGCACAACTCTTGGATACATAAAGATAATACAATTTAATTCATACAAACTGTATTTATTAATTACTCAAAAATTAAAAAATATATAATGTGTACAACATATAAAAATATATAAGATCTTTATTAATACATCCTTTCCGTTACTATATGAAATACATACACATATGTTACATAACATTATATCACACATACATTATATTATATTATATTTTATAAGGGTATCTGGTAATGTCCCCATGGTAATGTGTCGGTCGAATCAGGTATAATATACCGCTTATCGTCGTACGGACTTAGAGCAATTTTCGTCTCGCGAATGGTGTATACTTCATATTCGGTATTGAAGGCATCGGTCGTCGAGCGATTCAATCGCACGCTGAAGAACGACATGTGGAAGATGTTTGCAATTTCGATCTAATACATGACTGACTACGTGTCATTTCAATCTCTTCATTCAGGCACCGCGTATAATCGTCGAATGTTATCGTTCTCGCGACAACGTTACTTTTGACACCTTTAACCTTTTTTGTATCTTTCTTACCATCTACTCGCAAAGCATACATTTTTGCTCTAAGTCCTACAAATTCAGTCATTATCGTACCGTTATTTTCATCTTTCATTAGACCTGGCACCTTTTTATTCACAAACGGTATACCGTACGCGTTGTCAATTGGATAATCGCTCGTATCGAATCTAGCGATATCGCGTTTCATATTTTCATACACTTCTTCGCATTTAATATGATATATTAAACTATCTGAATCGGTGTACATTACCCGACATCTGTCACGATAGAGCGGTGACATGTACTCGTAGTGAAATTCATACAGACACATTTTCGATATGTCGAGTATACACATACCAACATAGATTGGTTTGTTAAATTTTACTTCTAGTTTACGTAATTCTACAGCAATTAAATTTTCCGAAAAGACGCTCCTGCTATGGAAATTTGGTTTAGCAATCATCGCCTCTGCTCCGTATCGTCCGTCCCACTTTGTCAATAATTTTACATCGACACGATTACGCACATTTTCCATCGTTTTGCCAAATACCGCATTATTCATCAATTTGTATAAATTTTTTTCGAAATCATTTTTTGCTTGCGTTCTAAATTGCGTATTAAGTTCAATGTAACCGCGAAGCCATGTGAATTGAGTGAATTGTAATATACGATGTATTTTTGTAACTTGAAGGCCGTGATACGTACATTGCTGCAGGTTACGGTAGTGTATCACGTAACGCTTTTTATCGTATAATGTCGCGAGCAGCTTATCTTCCCGCTTACCGGGTGGTTTATCGCGTGTCGGGCAAAACGGTAGGTCAGTGTGCGCGTCGTGAAGACATTGTGGATATTCTAAATCTACTTCGAGGATATAGCCTATAGGCGAATCGAGCGTGATAGATGATATATCAAAATTAGATATGTCATCGACCCATCGAAAATCGGCGTAAGGCAACGGTTGGCACATTGCCCATCCATATAAATAATTTACATCTAAATACATTAAATATGATGATGGTTTCGACGGATCATACGATTGCATGTACTTGTTATTAGCATGGGTGTATCTATTAGAACATTGACTTAAACCACCGCGTATTCCCCGTTCGATAAACATAACCATATCGATATCGGTAAGCAATTCGAATGTTATATTTGTGTGTTTTAACATGGCATCCCATGTATACCCGGGAAGAGTATAATAATATGCAGGGTCGAGTCCGTAACTCGCGATGCAAGTGTCGCGAAAGTTTTCAAA
Source organism: Prenolepis imparis (assembly GCF_030444845.1). Classification (NCBI taxonomy): domain Eukaryota; kingdom Metazoa; phylum Arthropoda; class Insecta; order Hymenoptera; family Formicidae; genus Prenolepis; species Prenolepis imparis. The sequence goes on along the minus strand of NW_028141221.1, from coordinate 153,098 downwards.
AATATCTGCTAATAACATGACCAATTTTTAAATATAGTCACTATATTCGCCTAGCGTTCTAAGGGAGAATCGGTTCCAGACGTTCTCGGCGAGCGCGTAATCGCTCTCGGATATTGTGCTACCGGTCAAAGAACTGTAAAATGATTCGCGCGGCGGTAAACATGTATCTTGCAATTTGTCGATACAATCTATATATTCGTATGGAAAGACACCCTTCCGTGTTAATAGATTGAAATTTTCTGTCGGTAAATTTTGAAATTCCGATTGTAAAATTTTTAGTTTCTCTTTATTCAAAAAAGATGCTAATTTATCAAGACTTGCAGCGAGAAATTTATATGAATCGATAAAACGTAATTTTATATGATTTTTCGAATTGTCTTGTGTCAATTTAACAGTCTTTGTAAATGAAATATATTTTTCCTTCGTTATCGGAAGTAATTCGATTTCCCCTTCGAACGCTGTAGCTATATCCTCGATAATGAAATGCGCGTCGTAACGGATAGATTATGGAAACTATTGGAATACAAAAAGTTTCTTTATAATTTAGATTGCAATTTGAGTGCGCGGGACCTCTGTATCGTCCAGTCAGATGGCAATGATCGCGTACGCGTGTATCGTCTTGTACGAATGGTTTTTCGCATATATGACAATGCGTTGCGCTGTGAAATTTTTTCCACTCGTCTAATGTTAAATTTACCATGGGAACATTTGTCGTTAAAACAGTCTTTATACGTAACGCTAAATTTTTAAGTTCTTCAGCGAACCATGAAACGCAATCAACGCTACGGCGAGAATTATACGCGGATAACGAGTTGTCGTACGAACAATGCATATAATAAGCGATGCTGAATACCATGTAATGTTGATAATTTGTCGCTTCTTCGGTCTTTACCAAAACGCATTCCAAGTCGGCGTACACTACAAACGGAAGTCGCTCCTTTCTGTTGTAGTTGTCAAACGATAACCACTTGTCTTTATCGCTTGGTAACCGGATAGCGCAGTCGTTTATCTTTCCGCAGTCTACTGTATGTGACTGCAACTTGTTCTCCGATCCGAAATAGTGCAAGCATCTATGAAAGAAAAAAAAAATTTGTTACGTCCGCGCGGAGTCGCGGGGTATAATTCGCGGAATATATTTTCACGAACAACGTACTCGGACTATTGCGCAAGACAACATCGCTTTTCGGAGATTTACTTCCGGGGATTGCCCGAGACGGAGGCTATCCGAATATATGGTCACGCGTCCAGAACGGATAGATACAAGAGTGAATAGGAAACATGAATTTGCATTGTTTAGTTAGAGGTATTCCGGGTACCTGTCGAACGAATTGTTAATCGCGTGGAAAACGATCACTACTGTATTGCCGTCACTGTTCGTGTAGGGAGTTTCTTCTCCGTCGAGATACTTTAGATATGCGATTTGACACACGAGACAATGGTGGTGTGGATCGCGAGTTTGTGTCAATCTGTTCAAATTACACACGGAACACGTTATTCCAGTGGCCAACTCACCGATTATGAGGAGGTGCTTTACTGAAATTACCCAATTAGACTTTTCGCTTGTGTTACGTCCGGGGGTGCAGTTGCGGCGTAAATTTTACGAAATTTAAATCGGGACCTACGAACTCGAACTGCGGGGCGGACTACGTCGTATTTCGGAATTACTCCGGGGATACCCACGACGACAGGTATTTCCTTTATGGTCACGGTTGCGTTTTTGGGAGAAAGGGAGCGTTTCGTATAGGTTCGATTACTGACGAATCAGTCCATGTATCCGCGGAATCGTTCGAGTGAATCGTTGACGGAGTGGAAAATAGTGATTACTGTATTACCATCCGAGTCGATACGGTAGGGTTCTTCACCACGGCGGTACAGAAGGTAAGCTCGTTGGCAATGATAACAAGGGTGGTCGATGTCACGTGTTTTCGACAGTCGGTAAAAATTGCAGACTGAGCAAACGACTCCGGTCGGTACGTCGCCGATAACGAGGAGATGCTTAGCGCAAGTTAACCACTCAGATTGCACGCCAATAGGTAAACGCATACGGCAATCCGTACAGAGAGCGGCACTTGTTTCCTTATTAATAAAACCGATTATCCGTTGGCAATACGGGAGGTTATTTAGGGTTTCTTCAATAGTTTCTTCCTCGGAATCATCCTCGGGGAGGAGCAAAGTGGTGGGGATGTCCAAGTGTGACGGTATTATTGGACACATAGGAGTTGATTGTTTAAACTAATGTTAGTTAAAATAAATAATTGCCATGAGGTTCATTTGAATGTTCTAACACGTTCACGAAGTTTCTAGATATTCTGGAAAGATTTAGAATTTTCCAGAGGGTTGACTGTAGGATACCTACTGCAGTTTTATGAGGGCCATAAACTGACCCTTGATAAAAAAAAAAGGTTTCGCACGATTTCTCTTTTTGGGAGATGAGAAAATTTAAGACGCGCAGAGAATATTCTGGAAACCACATGGTAAGCTAATATTTCTAAAATTGCAAGAGAATTTATTAGTTATTATTGTTAAGTGATTCAAAAATGCGTAGACGTAGTTTCCGAAATAGATTCTTGTATTTCGCGGGTTCCCGGGCAGAAAGGAGGCTCGTGTTGTAAAGAAATATCTTGAGCACCTACCTTATTTAATTTCCAAGGAATGGACAACGACTGGATGGCGATGATCCGGGGTACTCGCGTTGTAGAGGGTGTACAGGATGCCAGACCTTTCTGCAGATACCTTGTACGGCGTGGATCGTTGTCCGGGATGTCGTTCAATGGCACCTTGGAATTCTTGATTTCGATCGCGTGCAATTGAGTAGGCCACTCCCGTAATTTAACGTCCGCGTGATTATTATTATTATTATTAATGCTAAAAGGCACGGAGTCGCCGAACAATCTATCGTATTCCGCGTCGTTGTGATAGTCGATTCCAATGAAATTAGAGAGACCACGTGTTGATTCAGTGCGATGTAGTCGTGCTGTTATACGCCGTAGTTGATTCTTTCTTCCTGCACGGCGTGTTTTAGGCATTATAAAATTTAAACATTCTGAACGTCGTTTCGCTTCTGCAATAACTAACGTGCGGCGATCCTCACTGTTCGTTGTTGCTTTCGGCGAGAGATTATGAGCGGTTCGTCCTCTCTGAATAATCACTACGAGGTTCAGGAAATATTTCTATGTTATAGAATAGTAATTTGTTAGGAATGGATTATTTGACGCGTGTTTTAGGCATTGTAAAATTTAAACGTTCTGAACGTCGTTTCGCTTCTGCAATAATTAACGTGCGGCGGTCCTCACTGTTTGTTGTTGCTTTCGGCGAGAGATTATGAGCGGTTCGTCCTCTCTGAATAATCACTACGAGGTTCAGAAAATATTTCTATGTTATAGAATAATAATTTGTTAGGAATGGATTATTCGGCGTGTGCAGGCGAGAGAATTCGAGATGCGTTGTAGAAATAATATAGGCTTGGAGCTACACGAGGTTGGAACTAATTTAGAATGAATTTAGAATATATATATATATAACACTTTTATTCTAGTATAACACTACGAGTAATACAAAGTATCTAAGTTAAATTTTAGAGTTAGAATCTTAGAGTTAAAGTTAGAATTAGAGTCTTAGAATTAGAATTAGAATCTTAGAGTTAGAATTTGAATTTTAGAATTCGGAGAGAGTCTTAAAGGTGACTGCTCTGCTTGACGGCGCGATTAGAACTGAGCTCCTCTGGGCTCGCTCTGAGGTCCTTCGGTTTTCGGCAGCTCGGTTGCGGCGGCCGAGAGTGGGGGAACTCTCTAGGGTAGGGAGTTGCCGTGGTAGGGAAGTTCCCAGGTGCTGCGGAGCGCCGCGCTCAGGCACTAGGCGGAGTTAGATGTCATGGCCGGCATTGGCGCGCATTTCGAACGGTGTTATAAGAACTTAGAATTATTTTGCATAGGAGTGAAAAATTTAAGTAGCCGGACGTGACACCTCCCCCCTTAGAAGAAAAAGTTGGACCATGTCTAACTTTTTCAGTTCTATATCATAGTGGGTATAATTTTATTTATGCTTAATGTTAAGGTTAACACTTTCTTATTTCTTAGTGGTGAACGAGTCTATACCTCTTCGTTGAGGAGGTTGCGCAATTCTTTATAATTTACATGCGCTTCACTTTTCACTTTTTGTATTGGTGGGGAGTCTTCTTCTTGTGAGGGGGGGGCTAGGGGTGTTGATTCTTCCTGTACGGGTAGTTGTCCCAGTGGTGGTTGCTTCCTTTTGTTATTTTGTCCTCCGTCGGCCGGTCTTCCCATGTGTAATAATATGTTCGTGACTGATGTCCATACGGCTCCCAGGAGGTGTAGGCTCCATCCGTAAACGGAGTGAAGCGCGTAGCCATGGATCAGTGTGTCTATTATTAATTTGGCAAGTCGTGCGACGACAAAGATGCCCAGCACTCCGGCGCTGGCGGATCCGAAGCTTATGAAACCTTTCCATAAGCGTGCTCCCGTGTTTTCTGCTAGCTTGTCGAGTGTTTTCTCGTCTAGCAGGTTTAGCATGGATAGACTTCCTGTGGGGACTTCGTGTCCCATTGCTCCCCTGGCGATCGTGTTGAGCATTGAGGGTTTTTCCATCGGGAACATGATGTGGTCGCGCAGACGATCCAGGTCTTCGCTGGTGTAAATGCCGCTGGAGGCGAGCGAGTCAGGGCTTACGTATCTCCATGACGGCTTGGTCAACGGCTGGATTGTCGGAGGTGCGATTGACTCCACTGGTTTCGGTGTCAGTCGGTACCATATGTTGTGCACTTGGTACATCGCTGGTAAGAGTTCGTTGCAGTCCTTGAGTGTTCCAGATTTTGTGAGTATTTTTGATCTGGGTAATAGGAAAAGGGATTTATTCTGGTGGGTGACGGGAAGCTCGTTGTAGCAATTGTCGACGGGTCGTACTCGGCATTCCACAGGTACGCATTTGATGAGGTGGATAACCTCGCCAGCTGTAATGGCGGTGTACCCTGGTGATTTCATAATTCTGTGCGCCATCTCGTCTGGTGCAATGCTTGCAAGGGAGAGAGCGTTGAGCAGGATTTGTCTCTCTAGGGCGCATTTCTGTTCCATTATGTCTCTGTATAGTTGTGATAGCTGTGTTCTGAGGTGTTTTTCTACGTAAATAAACTTGGAGTTTACGTACGAGAAAATATCAAGATTGTCGATTTTGATTTTTGAACGACCTTTGAACACGCGTCCTGGCTGCGTTTCGAGGACGCAGAGCTTGGGGTGCTCAGTTCGCAGGAGTTTATATCCACAGATGTTTGTCTCGGTTGTGCGTGCCAGCGCGAACGTGGTATCTTGTGTCGTTACCGTGTAGACCGTTGGGGAGTCCTTATGCGATGATTTCGGTGATAAGCGATGTGCCAATCCTTCGTATAGGACATCGTATCGGCCGAAATGGCAATTGTCGGCAGGTAACACCGACCAGTATGTGGAGGCTCCGTCTGCGTCGTTGCATTCTCCTGTTGTCACGGGGCAGCGAACACCTGAGGGGAGTATTACCTCGTTAGTGTTGTGTTTAACGGGTAACTCCAGCTTCCGGGTAGTGATCCGTATTGAGGCTTGGACGATTGCGTTATCCCAGGTGCCGTACGGATCGCTGTATTGAGTCCCGCTACATCCTCCGTCGGTTTTTACGGAACCTGCGAATGTTACTGCGCGCAGATTGGTAGCGTTTGGTTTAATGTCGGAGAGATGTCCGTTTAATCCTAAGGAGATGGTTCCCGTTTCGTGCAGTTTTCTACAAGTATCGGCCGATGTTTCGTGAATGTACTCGCGTCTGCCGTTATGTACGGCAGATATGTGTGAGTGCATCCCACAGTAATAGACAGTTCGGTCGACTTCAATTTTGTACTGGATTCCTGATGTGTGCTCGAATTCGCTCAACTGTAGCAATTGTACGTAGACCTCTTCCTTCTTTGGCTCGATGTCGTCGACTTTGCATTCTTCTATGTCCAATAGTGAGAGCGTAGTGATATTTAAACCGCGGCCTCCGCAGTCGTACCCTATTAGCCCATTAGAGGTTAGGGCTAACAGTGCGATTGCAGTTAGTATGCTTGCGTAGGTCTTCATTCTGTCGTGGTTGGCTGGTTACTGGCCCGTCCTCCGTCGGGGTGTCCGAGATATAGTCATCTTCGGAGTGGGGGTATTCCGGGGTAGGGGCTTGATGTGGCGAGGGTTTTAGCTTATCCATATGTACAATTCTAAACCTATTATTACTTATAGCTAACTTAACATTATGGTTTTTTAGGATTTGTATAATTTTATAGGGGCCTGTATATTGGTCGGATAGTTTCCCCTTTTTGGGTTCTTTTAATAGGTATACGTTATCTCCTACCTTAAATTCCTTTACATTTAGTTTCCTATCGTAATATTTCTTAGATCTAATCTTAGCTTCTATTAAATTTTCGCGCGCGTTATCTTGTACGTCGCGGATTCTAGAGAACAATTCTCGAAGATAATGCGAGTATGTTTCGTTTTCTTCATTCTCTAGTGGCGGATCGTTGGAGGGGACACGCGCTATTTTGCCGAATATAAGTTCGTGCGGAGTGTATCGCGTGCCTTCGTGTACACTAGTGTTATATGAGAACGTAGCTAACTTCAAAAATTGATCCCATTCGCGGTTTTTATTAACATATTGTTTAAGGTATTCCCATAGTACATGGTGGGATCTTTCAATCGAACCATTCGATTGCGGTCTATAAGCTGTAGTTTTATATTGCTTAATTCTAAACTTACGTGCTATATTGCGCAACAGAGAATTAAGGAAATGTGACCCTTGGTCAGTTAACCAAGCTATAGGAGCGCCGTATATACATATGAATTCGTTAGTGAGTGCATCGGCTACGTCGGTTGCGGATGCGTGCTTCAATGGAATGGCTAGTGAATACTTAGTTAAAAGGTCCTGTATGGTAAGAATGTATGTATTTCCTAAAGAAGTTGTAGGAAGAGGTCCCATTATATCCATTGAGATTTTATCAAATGCTGTGCCTGGCGTATCTGTAAGCACCATTGGTTGTTTAGTTTTTACTCTTACTAATTTTTTCAGTTGACAATCTTTACATTTACGAATATATTCACAGACGTCTTCCTTCATCTTTGGCCAGGAGTATCGTTCTTTTAGTCGGTTATACGTTTTAGTTACTCCTTTATGGCCTCCTATCGCTGAGCTGTGGTTATCTTTTATAATTCTTTCTCTATCTGCAGGGAGTGGAATTTCGATCTTGTTTGCGCATACGAATATCTTAAGATTAGTGTCGCTTAATGTACGCTGCAGCAATGAATATATGATATTCCAGGTAATGCTATCTATATTGTCTTGACATATCGAGATTGACTGTAGGTCCAATTCTGTAACTACGTCCTTTAGTGAGCGTAGCGTTTCTTTGATAATTTCTATTTCAGTGGCGGCTGAGACTCTTTCTTTAGCGATAAGTGATATTAAGTGTCTGTTACCGTTGCAATTAACTTTTGCTCTGCCCAACGTGGCGTCTTTAATTACGGGTAGTATGTTATTATCATGCAACATTTGAGCTCCTCGTCCCAGCGGTACGCCTTGTTGCGTAGCAAATATAACAAGATTGTCTTTTCTGGTTATAAAGTTATCTGGAATAGTTATTATTTTGAATCTCGCGTTCGGTTCTCGTAATTCAAAGGGGGTTCTAGGGTTATCGAAGATTTGATTCTCTTCGTCTGAACTGGAGCTATCGTCAGTCTCGATTTCTTTGTCGGATTCATTTTCTGCGGTACTATCAACGTTATTTCTTGTTGATGAATTTACATTTGTTGGTATGGGAGAATCGACATTTGTTGGGGCTTGTGTTTTCTTATGTTGATTAGTCGAAAATAGTGATTCGTCGGAGTCGGATGTGTTTACAAGCGGGAGAATTTGTTCGATAACAGGGTTTCTAGATAACGCGTCGGCGTTAGCATTTATTTTACCTGCTTTGTATTCTACTTTATATTCGTACTCTAGTAATTTTAGACGCCATCGGACTAAACGCGATGATGGGTCCTTTACTGAGTGTAGCCATACTAAAGGCTTATGATCGGTCACTAACTGGAATTGTCGGCCATATAGGTATGGTCTGAAATAATTTACACTATATACTATTGCTAACAGTTCTTTCTCAATGGTAGAGTAGTTTATTTCTGCTTTATTCAATAGTCTCGATGTGTATGCTATAGGAAGATCCTTCCCTATAGTGCCCTGGCTAAGTATTCCTCCAACCGCATATCCGGATGCGTCGGTAGTTACAATGAACGGTTTAGTGAAGTCTGGGTATTGCAAAATCGGTTCATTACAAAGCGCATTGCGGAGCTGCGTGAAAGCCGACTCTTGTTCCTCTTTCCAGACGAATGATTCCTCTTTTTTTAGCAGATTCGTGAGAGGTTGTGCTATCTTGGAGAAGTTAGGTATAAACCTTCGATAGTAGCCCGCGAGTCCTAAGAATTGTTTTATGTTTTTCGCGTGTTTGGGTCTAGGGAAATCTTCGACCGCTGTTATTTTCTTGGGATCGGGTTTTACTCCGGCTTCACTTATTACATGGCCCAGGTATGTGACTTCTTTGCGGAGGAATTCGCATTTGTCGGGCTGAAGGCGCAGTCCTGCCCTTCTGAGTCGTTCCGCTAGTTTGTGGAATTTGATTTCGTGTTCTCGCAACGAACTGGAATACAATACTATATCGTCGAGATACACGAAGAGTTCGGCACCTTGAAGTCCCGACAGTACCTGGTCCATGAGCCTTTGGAAGGTCGCGGGGGCATTTTTGAGCCCGAATGGCATTCGTTTAAATTCATAATGCCCATACGGAGTGGAAAACGCGGTTTTATGTGTGTGGGATTCGTTCATCTTTATCTGGTGAAAACCCGATGCCAAGTCAAACACACTAAAGTATTTCGCGCTCCCCAGCTGATCGAGGATCTCTACTATGTTTGGTAAGGGGTAAGCGTCCCCGACTGTTTTTTCGTTTAGTGCTCGGTAATCTATTACCATTCGCCAACGCTTGTTACCTTGTGAGTCCGGTTTTTTGGGCACGATCCACAAGGGGGAGTTATATGGTGACATAGATGGTTGGATTACATCATTCTCAATGAGTTCTTGCACTTGTTTGTTAATCTCCTCCTTGTGCATCGGCGGGTATCTGTATTGTTTTGTGTGTACCGGAAGTTCGTCGGTCGTTGGGATGGTGTGTGTGGTGACGTTAGTAGAGTGTAGTTTGTCGGAAGGAAGGCGAAACAGATCATTGTAAGTGTGTATTAGGTTATGTACGTGTTTCGTTTCTTCCGTGTTTAGATGATCGAGTCGCAGTAGTGTCTTAATCTCGTCGGGACGGGATGTGTTTTGTTTACTTAGTGTTGCGACGTATTGTGTTTTCTTAGCGAAGGTCTCCTCATGCCCTAAGGTTGGGAGAGCGGCTTCGGAGGTTTTATGACTCTTGGTCGAGGGATGAGATTTGGAGAGAGTGCTTTTACGACTCTTAGAAGGGGGCGGTGAGCCCTCATGGTCTCGAGGATAGGATGTGGAGAATTTTTCTATCTCTTGAAGACTTATTCTAGGTAAGTTGAACTTGAGATCCTTATTGCTTGTATTGACGGCTTTTATGTAGGCTATGCCGTTGCGGTTGGTGACGATGGCGTCTCCTAAGTAGATGTCATCGTTTACGTGGATCCGTGATATATACCCTACGCTAACGTTGGTATCGCTAACACGGAGCGGTAGTGTAGTTCGCGATCTTGCTGGGATCGTGAATGTTTGTTCGGCGTTGAAAGGGATTGAGGCCCCATGCCAAATGATGCAGCGTTTGACGTAGTCTATTTTAGACGCGTCTTGTAAGAATTCGGAACCTAAGATTCCGTCTTGCGAGATTGGAAAATCGTCGGTGACGACGTGGAGTTTGATTTGGTGACCGAGGTATTTTATGCTAATAGTCCCGAGCGTTTTGATTTTATCGTTCGTGATTCCGCTAAGGAAGATCGTCGAACTTTTATCAATGTCGTTGCTGGGGAGTATTTGTCCTTGTTTAACAAGATTAGGCGCTGCACCTGTGTCTATCATAAAGCATGTCTCGGTCGATAATCCACCTGCGGCTATGGTGACCGCGGGCGCATGTGAAAAATCGTTCGGAGTTAACATTGCGATTCGCGTGTTTCCGGATCGTGTTCCGTGCTTATCGCTCTTATCGGGCGGTTCGTTTGAGAAGAGGCCCCTTGGTGAGGTGTACCCGACCTTCCCGCGGGGCTCGGTGCGTTTCCCGACTCATTTTTTTGTACGTTATTATTATATTCACGTTTTCTGCATTCTTCTATCTCGTGCCCGTTGTTTTTGCAATAGCGGCACCATTTATTGCGACGGTCGTTGTAACGAGTAGGCGCATTAGTGTTTGTGTTAGTATTATTGTAATTTTGGCGTCTATCGCCATATGTTGGGCGTTCGTCGGAGAATCTCACCGGATCGTTACGCGTATTGTTCGGATAGCGTTCCCGAAAATAATTTTCGTTACGCGGAGGCGTATTAGCGTATCCTCGACGCGTATGTTCGTTTCGCGGTGGTTCGGGTTCGCGGCGGTCACGTGTTTTATATCGATCGCGGTCTATTTCTTCCCGTTTTGCGAGTTCTTTCGCTCTCGCGAACGCCTCAGACGGGACGGAGTATAATCGTCTGTCCATCTGCAATCTGTACTGCAGAGGGAGTCCTTCGCAGAAAGATCGTGCCGTGAGCTCGTCGATTCTTAGGGCTGTCTCATTATCTATGCGTCCCATTACGCGGCGTTCGGCGTCTAAAATCGCGGATCGTAGATCTTTGACGCGGCTGATGTAATCTAACATGTGCTCTTGGGGTTTTAAGTATACGATACTAAGTTCTCCCCTGTATTGATCGATCGTTTTCGCGGGCCCGAATGCGTTATTTAATAGGTCGATCAGTTGTGTGATGCTTTCGCAGGGCTCCCCCTCGACGGCGCTATAGGCACGCCCGCTAAGCTTATTAAGTAAGAGTTTGGTGAGGTTGCGTTCGGATGTCGGGGGAATTATTTCTTTCGCGCGTTGGCATGCCCGTGTAAATTGCCTTAACGGTATATTATAACCGTCGAAAGTAGGCACGGTTTCGGTCGCTTCGCGAAAGGAGACCTTGGGGGACTGGGGTCGTCCGGATGGTAACTCGGAATGCCCGGCGGAGTCGTCGAGCGATAGTAGAGGTTGGCCCGAGAGTCTGATAGACGGACTGGGCTCTCGCCGCAGCCGATTCACCTCATTGCGTAATATTTCGATTTCCGCGAGGAGATCGTTTTTGAGGGAATTGATATCCTCAGGGATGGTGCCCTGGGGTTGGCTCTTTCCCGGATTCCTTTCCATATTTTCGCGGAGCGTTTCGATTTCGCGTTCTCGTTTATCTGCTCTTTTCCGTCGCTCTTCGAGGAGTGCGGCCTCCTCTCTTAGGCTGATTTCTTTGGTTTTCGCGAGAGCTTCCCTAGTTCTAATACGATTTTGAGCTTCGATAATTTCGACTTCCTTTTGCTTTAATTTTGCTTGTATATCCGCGAGCTGTGCTTCAGTTAATTCCTTTCCCGCGAATTCCTTTTCAACCGATTCTTCCTTATCTCCCTGTCTTCCGCGCGTCCCGACCATAGCTCGGAAATTTCAGTATCCCACCGCTGTCACCAGTTTTGTTACGTCCGGGGGTGCAGTTGCGGCGTAAATTTTACGAAATTTAAATCGGGACCTACGAACTCGAACTGCGGGGCGGACTACGTCGTATTTCGGAATTACTCCGGGGATACCCACGACGACAGGTATTTCCTTTATGGTCACGGTTGCGTTTTTGGGAGAAAGGGAGCGTTTCGTATAGGTTCGATTACTGACGAATCAGTCCATGTATCCGCGGAATCGTTCGAGTGAATCGTTGACGGAGTGGAAAATAGTGATTACTGTATTACCATCCGAGTCGATACGGTAGGGTTCTTCACCACGGCGGTACAGAAGGTAAGCTCGTTGGCAATGATAACAAGGGTGGTCGATGTCACGTGTTTTCGACAGTCGGTAAAAATTGCAGACTGAGCAAACGACTCCGGTCGGTACGTCGCCGATAACGAGGAGATGCTTAGCGCAAGTTAACCACTCAGATTGCACGCCAATAGGTAAACGCATACGGCAATCCGTACAGAGAGCGGCACTTGTTTCCTTATTAATAAAACCGATTATCCGTTGGCAATACGGGAGGTTATTTAGGGTTTCTTCAATAGTTTCTTCCTCGGAATCATCCTCGGGGAGGAGCAAAGTGGTGGGGATGTCCAAGTGTGACGGTATTATTGGACACATAGGAGTTGATTGTTTAAACTAATGTTAGTTAAAATAAATAATTGCCATGAGGTTCATTTGAATGTTCTAACACGTTCACGAAGTTTCTAGATATTCTGGAAAGATTTAGAATTTTCCAGAGGGTTGACTGTAGGATACCTACTGCAGTTTTATGAGGGCCATAAACTGACCCTTGATAAAAAAAAAAGGTTTCGCACGATTTCTCTTTTTGGGAGATGAGAAAATTTAAGACGCGCAGAGAATATTCTGGAAACCACATGGTAAGCTAATATTTCTAAAATTGCAAGAGAATTTATTAGTTATTATTGTTAAGTGATTCAAAAATGCGTAGACGTAGTTTCCGAAATAGATTCTTGTATTTCGCGGGTTCCCGGGCAGAAAGGAGGCTCGTGTTGTAAAGAAATATCTTGAGCACCTACCTTATTTAATTTCCAAGGAATGGACAACGACTGGATGGCGATGATCCGGGGTACTCGCGTTGTAGAGGGTGTACAGGATGCCAGACCTTTCTGCAGATACCTTGTACGGCGTGGATCGTTGTCCGGGATGTCGTTCAATGGCACCTTGGAATTCTTGATTTCGATCGCGTGCAATTGAGTAGGCCACTCCCGTAATTTAACGTCCGCGTGATTATTATTATTATTATTAATGCTAAAAGGCACGGAGTCGCCGAACAATCTATCGTATTCCGCGTCGTTGTGATAGTCGATTCCAATGAAATTAGAGAGACCACGTGTTGATTCAGTGCGATGTAGTCGTGCTGTTATACGCCGTAGTTGATTCTTTCTTCCTGCACGGCGTGTTTTAGGCATTATAAAATTTAAACATTCTGAACGTCGTTTCGCTTCTGCAATAACTAACGTGCGGCGATCCTCACTGTTCGTTGTTGCTTTCGGCGAGAGATTATGAGCGGTTCGTCCTCTCTGAATAATCACTACGAGGTTCAGGAAATATTTCTATGTTATAGAATAGTAATTTGTTAGGAATGGATTATTTGACGCGTGTTTTAGGCATTGTAAAATTTAAACGTTCTGAACGTCGTTTCGCTTCTGCAATAATTAACGTGCGGCGGTCCTCACTGTTTGTTGTTGCTTTCGGCGAGAGATTATGAGCGGTTCGTCCTCTCTGAATAATCACTACGAGGTTCAGAAAATATTTCTATGTTATAGAATAATAATTTGTTAGGAATGGATTATTCGGCGTGTGCAGGCGAGAGAATTCGAGATGCGTTGTAGAAATAATATAGGCTTGGAGCTACACGAGGTTGGAACTAATTTAGAATGAATTTAGAATATATATATATATAACACTTTTATTCTAGTATAACACTACGAGTAATACAAAGTATCTAAGTTAAATTTTAGAGTTAGAATCTTAGAGTTAAAGTTAGAATTAGAGTCTTAGAATTAGAATTAGAATCTTAGAGTTAGAATTTGAATTTTAGAATTCGGAGAGAGTCTTAAAGGTGACTGCTCTGCTTGACGGCGCGATTAGAACTGAGCTCCTCTGGGCTCGCTCTGAGGTCCTTCGGTTTTCGGCAGCTCGGTTGCGGCGGCCGAGAGTGGGGGAACTCTCTAGGGTAGGGAGTTGCCGTGGTAGGGAAGTTCCCAGGTGCTGCGGAGCGCCGCGCTCAGGCACTAGGCGGAGTTAGATGTCATGGCCGGCATTGGCGCGCATTTCGAACGGTGTTATAAGAACTTAGAATTATTTTGCATAGGAGTGAAAAATTTAAGTAGCCGGACGTGACACTTGTACTTAATTTGAAGTAACAACGTATGCACAACGCGGCGTCCGTACCTAGATGAATGTACCCTGTGGCACGTTGACAATAAATCGTCTCGACAGTCTCGATTGTCTCGTATTCCTCCTCAAAGGGTGGAATAATATAGTTGGAGAAAATACGCGGACACATGAGTAATATATTGTTCAAACAATTAAAGCGTGTTAATATTGGAAAATATCCGTTCTCTTACTCTAGCACGAAAAACGAAACCGGCCAAAGAATTTGGAAAGAGAAATCGCTCCTTTGTCTTTTTTTTATGACTGACCCTTTTTTTCTATCGGACCCGAGTTTCACTTTCATGACTGACCCTTTTTTTTTATCATGACCCGAGTTTCACTTTTATGACTCTGTAGCTACGTACTATTTTAATTTGGTTTGCCCGTTGAAGAAGTTGTTCATTTACAGTTAAAGTAGAACGTTATTGTTACTTTTAAGTGAAACCGAAGGATCATAAGTTGACGAGAGATATTTCTTTTACTTACCTTTTAGTCCAGCTTGTAGTTGGTGGGTGGCAGTTCCACGATGTTTTGAAGTGGCTTCTCGTATTGCTCGTGCAAGGCTTCAGCTCTGCGTTGGAGGTACCCGGATTTGCGGGGGTCGTTTTCTGGGATGTCGACTGGCGGGGACTCAGGTTTTTCGATGTCGATTTGCGATAATTTCGCGGGCCACTCTCTTAGTAGCACGTGTTTGGTAAATAATGCCTCGTATTCAGGATCGTTGTAATAATCTGTGCCAATAATAGCTGAATATTCGTTTGGTTTTGCCGGATGGTAATAACGCGCGACTATTCGGCGAAGCTGATTCTTCCTTCCTGCACGGCGTGTCTTAGGCATTATAAATCATATAGAACATTCTGGAGACTGCGTTACTTTCACAATAAGTCGACGTGCGGCGGTCCTCACTGTCGGTTATTGTTTCGGTATATAACTGTGAGCGGGTTGTCCTCTCGAAACAGTCACTACAGGTTCCAGAATTTAATAGAAGAAATGAATTGTTTAGCAACGATGAGTGGTTCATCCTCTCTAAATCGCAGCCTAGAATTCAATCGATAATAGTTTATTTAATAAGTAATTATACGACACGTGCACGCTGGAGAAACAACTGAATTTAGAGATTTTGAGAATGAATATAAGATGTAGAACTAGAAACGCGTGAGGTTAAAGATGAGGTTGTATTTTCAAATAAATATTAGAATTGTTAATATAAAACACATAATTTATTTAAAGTTAACACTAGACGCACTTAATACAAAAAAATCAAATCTTAGAGTTTGAGCTTATTATTAGATTTAGAATTAGAGTTAGAATTTGAACTAGGATTTAGAGTTAGAGAGCGTTCGGAGTAGAACTGCTCTGGTTGGAGTCGCGATTAGAACTGACTAAGTTTGGGACTGATCTGAGGTCCTTCGTTTCGGCGGCTCGGCGTTGCGGCGGCCCATGGTGGGGGACGCTTGCCGTAGTGGGAACGCTCGTCGTGGTGGGAAAGTTCCTAGGCGCTACGCAGCGCCACGTTTAGGCACTAGGCGGAGTTAGGCATCATGGCCGTCGCTGGCGCGCTTTTCAAACAGCGCTAGGGGACTTAGAATTATTTGTATGAGAAACATAAGATATTGAAAAATGTTTAGCGGCCGGACGTGACACCTCCCCCCTTAAATAGAAAATGTTGGACCATGTTCCAACATTTTCCGAATTTTATTCTAGAGATTAGTAATATATATGTTACGGTTTTTTCTCTTATTTTCTACGCTTAATTCTAATTTTCGCTATCGCGTTGACAGAGTTTAACTTCTTCTGAGAGAAGGTTGCGCAGTTCTCTATAGTCAATTTGCACTTCACTCGCTCGCACTTTTTCGGTTGGAGGGGGTTGGTTTCCTTGTGTGGGGGGGGGCTAGGGGTGCAGAATCTTCCCTCTCGTGGGATGCGGCCTTGCCGTGGCGAGAGGGCTCACCCCTTGCAAGAGGATAGTCTTGCAAGGGGTGCTAACAGCATCCCGTACCCGAGTAGCATCGGGTACATCAACTCCCCGAGTCTGGGGAGTTTCCCCAGTCCTGGGGAGCCCTCCCTGTGGGAGGAGGGGGCCCACTTCCCCTATAGAGCTTCGGCTCGTATGTGGTAGAGGATGGCGACCTTGAATACAAACGCCCGGTGGTATGGCACCGTTAGGGGATGGACATTGCACGGCGCCTCTGGCGCTGTCCTCCCTCCATGCTTTTGCGGCTTGTGCCGCTGGGATTTCCTCCTCCGTGCTCTGGGGGGGGGGTTTTCGGGGTTTCTTCCGAGGATTTCCCCCGGGTTTTGCGGGGGTGGGGATCTCGTGCGGTGCGGGCCGCGGGGGTGGGGACCGACCGTGACTACCCGAGGGGCATCGCCCGGAGGGAGTCACGGTGGTCAGTCGCCGGGGCCGTTCGGACGTATTCCGAAGCGGGGCCCGGCGACAAGAAGGGCCCAGGGTGCCGATTGGGAGTCCCCAGGCTGGGTAGCCTGGGTCTCCGTCCCGGCGTCCCTGGGGGGTAGCCGCGCCCGGGCCACTCGGACGTATTCCGAGCTCGGGCCGGGCGCGGCGTGGAGGTCACGCGTGGTTACCCGAGGGGCTCTGCCCGGAGGGGTTACCCAAGGGGCATAGCCCGGAGGGTGCCACGCGGGCCTGCCGCCGGGGCCGCTCGGACTTATTCCGAGGCAGGGCTCGGCGGCGAGAGTAGGTACTCCTGGCCGGTCGGGACCGTTTCCCCTTCCGAACCGGCCGGTCAGGAGAGGCGTGGTCCCTTCCGCTGGACGTGATTCCCGGCGGGGGGACGTGCTGGTCGCCACGGCGGGCAAGGTGTGGACGGGGAGCGGCGTCCTCACCCCAACCGTCCGTGGGGCCCCCTGGGTGGCGCCACCCCCAGCGGTGCCCGCGCTGTCGGAGGCGCGGGACCCCCGAAAAACCCGTGTGCGGTGTCACAGCTTCACACGGGGGAGTAAGGGGCTGGAGCCGGGCCAGGGGGGGTCTTTATCCCCTCTGGTTTCGGCATAGGTGGGCTCCCGGTGAGTCCACCGGGCCCGGCCGGCGGAGTGTGCCGGTCAGGTTTCGGGCACTTCGTCGGTCGGTGGGAGATACGCCGGCCCACCGAGCCGCTGGGGGTAGTGGGATTAACCAAAAATGACGGATCTAATTATAACAAAAAAAATAAATACGGGCGGTAACCCCTCGTTTACAGCGGGGGAGAACGGAGAAGAAGGAGAGAACAGGAGGGCGACGAGGAGCGGAGCAAGCTCGGCTCCCAACACCCTTGTCTCCACTACAACTGAGGGGGCCTTGACTCAGGAACGGATCAGGAATCTTATAGGGGATGCTTCTCCCAGAGTGGTTCTGGACCGCGTGCAAATGGGAACAGAGGAGGCTGTTGGGGGAACGTTTGTCCCTCCAACAGACTATAAAAAGCGGGAGAGACTCATGAGGGACAAACGCCGGAAGAACGTAAGGACTGAAGGCTATTCAAAGACGAGGACGTTAGGGACATCCTTGACCCCTTTGTCTGCGGCGTTAAATAGCGACGATGAGGGGGATGCGGAGGAGAACCGGAGTAGAGATAGGTCCTCCCTCAACTCTGGTTCGGAGCAGGAGGAAATGGACAGCATGGGGACTACTTCCGATGACGTCCAAAAAATAAGGAAGGGAATGCCTTATAGCACAGGGCTGAAAATCGGCGTGCAAGCAGTTCGCCGCCAAATGAAGAAGGAGGAGGAAGAAGATACCTACCTCCAAGCGGATAGAGAGCTTAGAGAAAATTGGCTGGAGGGGTGTAGCACCCGCTCCATGCAGGTCCTTCTGGGATGCCCCTCTGAGGAGAGGATGGAGGACCAACGCGGGCTCAGGGATCTCACTGCCACAGAGATCGTTGCAGAGACAATGAAGAGTGTGGGGGCGATTAAGAAAATATCCACTTTTACGAAAGGCTACAAGGGTACCTCTCGTAAAACTCTTAGGGAAACTGCCGAGGTTTTTACCTCGGCAGTGATGGAATTATGCCGCCGAACACAAAGCGGCGAGTCTAGGAGGCTGTTAGAAGAAAATAACAGGCTTAAGGAGGAACTAGCCTTAACGAGGCAAAATATGGAAAAAATCTTAGGGGAGGTCCAGGTACTGAGGGGAGAAATCGCTTCCCTTCAACGAAGGGAGGCTTTCCTTGCCTGTACCCCCTCCCCCATGGAAATCTCCACCCAGTCTTCCCGAAAGGGAGAAGGGGCTGCTATGAGGATAGGGGAGGGAGATAGTAAGCCCCCCACCACCACCCTGGGGGGAAATCCCAATTTCATCGCCATGGAGGCCAACATCTCTAAACGGATTATGGAGATGGTCTCGGCCCGTTTGGCGGTGGTCGAGGAGAGGCTCCCGGCGGATAAAGACTTCCGCCCCGAACTCGGGAATTCCTTCTCTAAAAAGAGGGAACCGCCTGGGGCCGCCCCCCGACATCATACGCAGCAGCGTTGAAGTCCGGGGGGAGGGTCCGGGAGGAGATGCTCGAGAGGGCTAATCCCTCTAAAGCTTCCACATCCCGAGAGGGGCGGAAAAAAGCTAAAGGCGCTGCGACAGCGCAGCCTTCCAAAGCCCCAGCAGCTCCACTAAGGAAGTCCGACACACCGCAGCAGACTAAGATAGCTGTGGAAAAGGGCAGCTTCACCAAAGTGGAATCAAGGAGGAGCAAAAGGAAGGCCAATAAGCCTTCCGTAGAAAAGGCGCAGCCCCCAAAAGGAAGTTTGCCTAAAGGGGGCAACGCCGAGAAGAAGAAGGGGACTCCTAATAAAGAGGAAGCAGTGCGCCTGAAGGCTGGGGATACCCCTCAGCCTCAGGCGAAGAAGAAAACCAAAGTCCACCCCCCCAAGAGAGCGGCTATACTGATTAGTATGGCCGTTCAGGGGGGGGACGCTATGGAGGTGACGGATTCCGCCGGGCAACCTGTTAATAGGCAACTCGGGGAGCTTGTAGCGGGGGTCCAAAAAGATGTTCGTCTCAAGGACTTCGGGATCCCCACTCTCAAGCCGAGAAGGGCTGCTACTGGCGGCATCCTCTACGAAGTAGTAGGAGAGGGGAGCGCAGACAAAGCGCAGAAACTTGCGGAGACCCTCAGGGCGGCTCTGGAGCCGAAAGGAGTGAGGGTCTCCGTACCCGTAAAGATGGCCGAGCTCAGGGTTTTTGGCCTAGACGACTCGGCATCCCCAGAGGGAATAGTCGAGGCCTTAGCCTCAACTGGGGGCTGTCCTGAGGGGAACATCAAGGTGGATAAAATCACCAGATCCCCTAGGGGCGGCCTGGGGAGTTGCTGGGTGCAATGCCCGGCTCTTGCAGCCAGCAAGATCCTGCGCTCGGGTCCAATACAAATAGGATGGATCACGGCAAGAGTAGAAGCCCTGGCGGCTCGTCCACTGCAGTGCTACAGATGCATGGGAGCGGGCCACACCAGGGCCACGTGTACGGCCGAGGTGGACCGCAGCGGACTATGTTACCGCTGCGGAAAGCCCGGCCATACAGCTGCCGGCTGCACAGACCGGCCTTGCTGCCCGTTCTGCCGTGTCAATGGGCGCAAGGCTGATCACCGGTACGGGGGAGGGGGATGCTCCTACTCCCGTGCCGGAAAGAAAGGGGGGGTCAAAAACTCAAAAGAGTTAAGCAAAGATAAGGGGAAGGAGAAAGAAGGAGAGACAACTCCCCCCCCCCAAGGATGCGGCCCAAGTGGCCCCTAGGGAGAATTGCCAGGAGGAGGCGGCTGTGCAAACATAAATGTTGCACAATAGCCGCCTTCTCCAAACAAATATTAATCACTCCGCCAGGGCGCAGGACCTATTATTGCAACACATGGCGGAGTGGAATATTGACTTGGCGGTGGTGGCGGAGCCATATCAGGTCCTCCCAAGAACAAATTGGTTAGGGGACACAGTGGGCTCCGTCGCCGTTATTGGGGACAGGGGGTCAAATTCCCTCCCGCTCTCCATTGAGGGGAGCGGTGAGGGATATGTGATCGCAAAATGGGGGGAGATCGTCGTGGTAGGGGTCTACTTCTCGCCAAACAGGGACCTTGCCCAATTCGAGGCATATCTGGGACGGATGGGGGCGAAGATTAACCGTTTCCTGCCCGGCTTGGTATTGGTCATGGGGGACCTCAATGCCAAATCTGGCGAGTGGGGTTCTCCCGTGACCAATGCAAGGGGCGATGTCCTTGGTGAATGGGGGGCGGAGCTCGATCTCTTAGTCTTAAACAAAGGATCGACTCACACCTGTGTGCGGCAGAACGGGGGATCAATTGTCGATGTGACATGGGGATCTCCCAGAGCTGCGCGCATGGTGACCGGCTGGCGTGTGATGGGGGGGTCTGAGACCCTCTCTGATCACAGATACATACGGATGGAGGTCTCGGACTCCTCCTTGGGCAGTCAGCCGCGCTCTCCAGGCGGGGGTAGACCACTGCCCCCCCGATGGGCGCTCAAGCATCTCGACAGGGACGCCTTGAGGGTGGCCGCTATTGCAAAGGCGATGGAGGAAACTCCCGCGCCTGGTGCCTGTGACGTGGATGAAGAGGCGGCCTGGTTTCGAGCGGCCATGACCGATATATGTGATACGGCCATGCCGCGGTGCCAGGCCGACAATAAAAGGAGGAGAGTGTACTGGTGGTCCGCGGATATAGCGAGGCTCCGAGCCATATGTATCCGGACAAGGCGCAGGTACACCCGTTGTCGTCGCAGGCGCCATGAAGAAGCAGAGGCGGCCGAGCTGTTGGAGGGATATCAAACTGCAAAGAAATCCCTTCAGCGAGCCATCAAGGAGGCGAAAGCTCAGGCATGGGACGAGCTCCTGCAGACCCTTGATAGGGACCCGTGGGAGCGCCCTTATCTGATCGTTAGAAAGAAACTGCGATCAGGGGGTCCGCCGATCACGGAGGGTCTCCACCCTCGATTCTTGGAGGAGGTCGTCTCCACTCTCTTCCCCTGTGACAGCGGAGAGGAGGGTGGGGAAGGACCAGCAGGTCCTGAGGTCCAAACTAACTGGACCGAGGACTTGCAAATAACGGGAGAGGAGCTCACCTGGGTAATCCGCAGGCTTCGGGCAAAAAATACCGCCCCGGGGCCTGATGGGATCCCAGGAAAGGCCTGGGCTATCGCGCTGAGCACTCTCGGAGGCCGGATGAGGCAGTTGTTTGACAACTGCCTCAAAATGGGACGTTTCCCCCGCATATGGAAGGAGGCGGGACTCGTTCTGCTAAGAAAAGAGGGGCGCCCCGCGGACTCTCCCGCGGCGTACCGTCCCATCTGTTTGTTGGACGAGGCGGGCAAGCTCTTTGAGCGTATTATTGCGGCCCGCCTCAGACTGCACCTGTCGCGGGTAGGGCCCGATCTGGCGGACTGCCAGTACGGATTCCGAGAAGGTCGATCTACGATAGATGCGGTACTGCGCGTGAAGGCCTTCTCGGATGAGGCGGTCCGCCGGGGCGACGTGTTGTTGGCGACGAGCCTTGATATATCGAACGCCTTCAACACGTTGCCCTGGAGATATATACGAGAGGCGCTTCGCTATCACGAAGTGCCTCTTTATATTCAGGAGGTGATCGGGAACTATCTTAGTGATAGGTGCATCACATACAGGGGACGGTACAAACAGCTGCACACAAGGGAAGTATACTGTGGGGTTCCGCAGGGTTCGGTCCTTGGACCAATCCTGTGGAACCTTGGATACAACTGGGTGCTGCGGGGCGCCCTCCTCGCGGGCCTGCACCTGGTGTGTTATGCCGATGACACGCTGGTGCTGGCCCGTGGGGATAATTGGGACGAAGCCGCACGCAGATCGCGCGCGGGGGTGACTCTCGTCGTTCGCCGGATTCGCGCATTGGGACTAAGGGTGGCCCTCCAAAAAACAGAGATCATGTTCTTCTCCGGGGAACGAAGGGGAGGGCCACCCTGGTCCCATATCTCGGTAGAAGGGGTCCGAATGGAAGTAAAGCCCCAGATGAAATATCTGGGACTAACACTTGATAGCCGTTGGGACTGGAAGGATCACTTTCGTCGCTTGGCCCCTCGAATTAGGGCGGCGGTCAACAGTATTGGCCGACTGCTGCCCAACATCGGGGGGCCCAAGGAGAGGACCCGCCGCCTCTACATGGGGGTGGTCGGGTCCATTGCGCTCTACGGGGCTCCGGTGTGGTCGGGCAGCCTGACAGTCGCCAGCGTAAAGTCGCTGCATGAATTGCAGCGGCAGCTGGCTGTCAGGCTTGTCCGAGCCTATCGCACCGTCCCCGTAGAAGCAGCGTGTGTGGTGTCAGGGTCGATACCATGGTCTCTGCTAGCGGAGGTGTACAAAGAACTGTACAATCAGAAGAGGGACCTCCGCGAGCGGGGACTGGCCCTGACACAAAGAGCGGCGGAAGTGGAGAGGGCGAGGGCCCGGCAGCGCGCGGTTGACAGATGGAAGGAGAAGCTTCTCCTTCCACGAGCGGGGCTGCGAGTTGTTGGGGCCATCCGTCCGATTCTGGACCAATGGCTGGAGAGACCCTTCGGACTCACCTACCGAGTAGTGCAGGTGCTCACTGGGCACGGCTGCTTTGGTGAGTACCTGCACGAAAAGGCGGGGCGCGAGGCAACGACGAGATGTCACCATTGCACGGAGGTCAGGGACACGGCGCAGCACACGCTGGAACATTGCCCGGCGTGGGCGGTGCAGCGTCGTGCCCTGACCGATGTGATAGGGGAGGACCTGGCTCTCTATACTGTGGTCCTAGCTACATTGGAGAGCCAGGCAAAATGGAATGCCGTCGCCTCCTTCTGTGAGGACGTTATCTCGCGGAAGGAGGTTGCAGAAAGAGAAAGGGAGGGCGATCCGGACGCCGACCCCATGAGAAGAAGAAGGGGCGGCGTCCGGCGTCGTCGCTTCGCTGCTCAAGCGGCGATAGATTGAGAAGAAGGCGGCGGAATGGGGGGGACATAAACCGGCTTGCCGGTCGGTCCCTCCCATCCCGCCGCGGGAGAAGGGGTCGCTTCCCTTAGGGGGAGCGGCTGGACCCCCCAAGAAAAGATAGCCTCCCGTGGGCTGCGGCCGGATCCTAACCCCCTCTGGGGGCGGAGGTGGCCGCGGTCCGCGGGAAGGAATATGGAGGAGCGGGACGAGGGGGACACGGTCTTCACCCTACGGGATGGAGACCTGGAACCCCTTCCTCCCGCTGAGGGAGGCCTCCTCTTTGGAGGTCTCTCGTAGGTGCCCCCTGGCCCGCGGCCGAATCCTAACCCCCTTTGGGGGCGGAAGGAGCCGTGGTACAGGGGGCGAGGGGCTTGCAGAGTTCTGGGAGCGGGGGCTTCTAGGACTCATTGCACGCAGACCCCCACGAGGGGAAGAGAGGTGGGTGGCCCCACTTCTCTTCTTCAGGACCGGGGTCAAACCCGGCTTATATCAAGGAGGGGAGCGCAAGCTCAGCGTACTGCGGTCCCGGAGCATGCGAAAGCGATTCCCGGGGCCGCAGTACAAGCGCTCAGAGGGCCACCGTGTGGTTTTAGTGGGTCGGGGGAGTCCCCGGGACGCATTTGAGTCCCGGTGGCGTTGATCCCAGCCCCACATAACCCTCCCACCTCCCCCGAGGTGTGAGGGTATGCGGTCGCGCATTTCCACACGCAAAAAAAAAAAAAAAAAAAAAAAAAAAAAAAAAAAAGGGGGTGCAGAATCTTCGGTCGTCGAAGGGGGATTTAATGGTAACAACTCTTTTCCATTCTTCTGCCCTTGGTCTGCTGGTCTTCCTAGATGTAGCAGGACATTAGTCACTGAAGTCCAGATGGCTCCCAAAAGATGTATACTCCACCCGTATACGGAGTGAAGTGCGTAACCGTGGATGAGTGTGTCGATTATTAGTTTAGTGAGACGCGCAGCGACGAATATTCCCAGTATTCCGGCACTGGCGTATCCGAAAGATATAAAACCTTTCCAGAGACGTGCTCCCGCGTTTTCTGCTATTTGATCCAGCGATTTTTCGTCCAGGAGATTCATCATCGAGAAACTTCCCGCTGAAACTTCCTGCCCCATAGCTCCTCTCGCAATTGTATTGAGCATAGAGGGCTTTTCCATTGGAAACATTATGTGATCGTGGAGTCGGTCGAGATCCTCGTTGGTGTAGATGCCGCTGGTGGCAACTGAATCAGGACTCACGTATTTCCAGGAGGGTTTAGTTAGTGGTTGTATCGTTGGCGGCGCGATCGACTCTACTGGCCTCGGCGTCAAGCGGTACCAGGTGTTGTGGATTTGATACATTGCCGAGAGTAGTTCGTTGCAATCCCTAAGTGTTCCTGTTTTGGTGAGTATCCTTGATCATGGTAACAGGAAGAGGGATTTGTTTTGGTTGGTTACGGGAAGCTCGTTGTAACAGTTCTCGGCTGGGCGTACTCGGCATTCTACTGGCACGCATTTGATTAGATGAAGGACTTCACCTGCTGTAATGGCGGTGTAGCCTGGTGTCTTCATAATTCGGTGTGCCATCTCGTCCGGAGCGATGCTGGCGAGTGAGAGGGCGTTTTGAAGAATTTGCCTTTCCAAGGCGCAATTTTGCTCCATTATGTCCTGGTATAGTTGCGTCAGTTGTGTCTTGAGGTGTTTCTCCACGTAAATAAATTTTGTGTTTATGTAGGAGAATATGTCGAGATTATCGATCAGGATTCTGAAGCGGCCATTGAACGCGTGTCCAGGTTGCGTCTCGAGGATACAGAGTTTGGGGTGCTCCGTTCTCAGAATTTTATATCCGCACACGTTTATTTCTGTTGTTCGTGCGAGTGCGAATGTGGTCTCCTGGGTGGTGACTGTGTAGACAGTCGGGGATTCTCTCTGCATAGACTTTGGCGTGAGTCGGTAAGCAAGTCCCTGGTATAGAACGTCGTAACGATTGAAGTGACAGTTGTCGGCGGGTAACACCGACCAGTAGGTAGTTGTACCGTCTACATCGTTGCATTCTCCTTCAGTTACGTGACACCGAGCACCGGAGGGTAATATCACCTCGTTGGTGCTATGTTTGACAGGTAGTTCCAATTTTCGAGTATAAATCTTTATTGAAGCTTGGACGACCACGTTATCCCATGTTCCAAACGGGTCACTGAACTGTGTACCGATGCATCCTCCGTCCAGTCTTGATCCCTGCGAATGTGAGGCTGCGTTGGTTAGTGATGTTTACCTTGATGCCGCTGATGTGACCGTTGTTTCCTAGGAATATGGTCCCTGTGTCATACAGCTTTTTACAGGTTTCAGTTGACACCTCGCGTATGTACTCGCGTCTTCCATTGTGTACTACGGATACATGCGAATGCATCCCACAATAGTAAATAGTTCGATCGATTTCGATTTTGCATTGAAGTCCAATGGTGTGATCAAACTCGCTTAGCTGTAGTAGCTGCACGTACACCTCTTTCTTGTCAGGCTCGATATTATCCATCTGGCATTCTCCTATATCTAAGAGAGAAAGCGAGGTGATATTTAGTCCATGACCTCCGCAGCCATATCCTACTAGTCCATGAGCCGGTATGGCTGTCAGCGCTATCAATAAGAGTGCGATGTTAGTCATTTCGACGTTTGCTTGGAACTGGCCGGTCCTCCATCCGGGCGTCGAAGTTATAACAGTTTGGCTTGGAGTGGGGGTCCTCTTCGGTGGGGGTACGATGCGGTGAGACCTTCAGTTTATCTTTGTGTCTTATTACTACTTATAGCTAGTTTAACGTTATGATTTCCTAAGAGTTTAATTATCCTATATGGACCTGTATATTGGTCCGCTAATTTCCCTTTTGTTGGTTCTTTTAACAAATAGACATAATCTCCTCCTCTAAATTCACGAACATTGGCTTTGCGATCATAATAAGTTTTTGATCTTCGCTTAGCATTATTAAGTTTTCGCGGGCGATGGCCTGGACGTCGGTTAATTTATTAAAAAGAGTTGTAAGATGTCACGTCCGGCCGCTAAACATTTTTCATTTTCTTATGTTTCTCATACAAATAATTCTAAGTCCCCTAGCGCTGTTTGAAAAGCGCGCCAGCGACGGCCATGATGCCTAACTCCGCCTAATGCCTAAACGTGGCGCTACGTAGCGCCTAGGAACTTTCCCACCACGACGAGCGTTCCCACTACGGCAAGCGTCCCCCACCATGGGCCGCCGCAACGTCGAGCCGCCGAAACGAAGGACCTCAGATCAGTCCCAAACTTAGTCAGTTCTAATCGCGACTCCAACCAGAGCAGTTCTACTCCGAACGCTCTCTAACTCTAAATCCTAGTTCAAATTCTAACTCTAATTCTAAATCTAATAATAAGCTCTAATTCTAAGATTTGATTTTTTGTATTAAGTGCGTCTAGTGTTAACTTTAAATAAATTGTGTGTTTTATATTAACATTCTAATATTTATTTGAAAATACAACCTCATCTTTAACCTCACGCGTTTCTAGTTCTACATCTTATATTTATTATCAAAATCTCTAAATTCAGTTGTTTCTCCAGGGTGCACGTGTCGTATAATTACTTATTAAATAAACTATTATCAATTGAATTCTAGGCTGCGATTTAGAGAGGACGAACCGCTCATCGTAGCTAAACAATTCATTTCTTCTATTAAATTCTGGAACCTGTAGTGACTGTTTCGAGAGGACAACCCGCTCACAGTTATATACCGAAACAATAACCGACAGTGAGGACCGCCGCACGTCGACTTATTGTGAAAGTAACGCAGTCTCCAGAATGTTCTATATGATTTATAATGCCTAAGACACGCCGTGCAGGAAGGAAGAATCAGCTTCGTCGAATAGTCGCGCGTTATTACCACCCGGCAAAACCAAACGAATATTCAGCTATTATTGGCACATTATTACAACGATCCTGAATACGAGGCATTATTCACTAAACACGTGCTACTAAGAGAGTGGCCCTCGAAATTATTGCAAAACGACATCGAAAAACCTAAGTCCCCGCCAGTCGACATCCCAGAAAACGACCCCCGCAAATCCAGGTACCTCCAACGCGGAGCTGAAACCTTGCACGAGCAATACGAGAAGCCACTCCAAAACATCGTGGAACTGCCACCCACCAACTACAAGCTCGACTAAAAAGTAAGTAAAAGAAATATCTCTCGTCAACTTATGATCCTTCGGTTTCACTTAAAAGTAACAATAACGTTCTATTTTAACTGTAAATGAACAACTTCTTCAACGGGTAAACCAAACTAAAATAGTACGTAGCTACAGAGTCATAAAAGTGAAACTCGGGTCATGATAGAAAAAAAAAGGGTCAGTCATAAAAATGAAACTCGGGTCCGATAGAAAAAAAAGGGTCAGTCATAAAAAAAAAGACAAAGGAGCGATTTCTCTTTCCAAATTCTTTGACCGGTTTCGCTTTTCGTGCTAGAGTAAGAGAACGAATATTTTCCAATATTAACACGCTTTAATTGATTAAACAATATATTACTCATGTGTCCGCGTAGTTTTTCCAACTATATTATTCCACCCTTTGAGGAGGAATACGAGACAATCGAGACTGTCGAGACGATTTATTGTCAACGTGCCACCGGGTACATTCATCTAGGTACGGACGCCGCGTTGTGCATACGTTGTTACTTCAAATTCAGCACAAGCGAAAAGTCTAATTGGGTAATTTCAGTAAAGCACCTCCTCATAATCGGCGAGTTGCCCACTGGAATAACGTGTTCCGTGTGTAATTTGAACAGATTGACACAAACTCGCGATCCACACCACCATTGTCTCATGTGTCAAATCGCATATTTAAAGTATCTCGACGGAGAAGAAACTCCCTACACGAACAGTGACGGCAATACAGTAGTGACTGTTTTCCACGCGATTAACAATTCATTCGACAGGTACCCAGAATACCTCTAACTAAACAACGCAAATTCGTGTTTCCTTTTCACTCTTGTATCTATCCGTTCTGGACGCGTGACCATACATTCGGATAGCCTCCGTCGCGGGCAATCCCCGGAAGTAAATCTCCGAAAAGCGACGTTGTCTTGCGCAATAGTCCGAGTACGTTGTTCGTGAAAATATATTTTGCGAATTATACCCCGCGACTCCGCGCGGACGTAACAAAATTGGTGACAGCGGTGGGATCGATAAATCCGTACAATGGTTATCACGCGCAAGAATCCGGAAGAGAAGGGAGAAAAGGAAGGATCGAGTAAACAACTATCTGATTCCGAGTTAGCAGATATTCAAGCGAAATTAAAACAGAAGGAAGCCGACATTGCGGCAGCTGAACTTAGGTTAAAAGAACAGCAAGAAAGTTATGAAGTAAATAATGAAGCTGCATACTTAGTAGAACAAAGAAAGAAACAAGATAGAAGAGAGCACGATATCGAACTGCTCAAAAGCCAAATGAATTAGGATAGCTTCAGTCATAAGCAAGGGGTTAACTCTAGCGAAATGGATAATTTCAAAAGTGATATTTTGTCCGAGATAGAACAATTACGTAGGGAGTTCGGGCGACATCGGCGCTCAACTAGTCCGACACCGCGCCACTCCGGGCAACCCATGTTAGTCCTCGATGAAACCGGACCAGTTAGAGAATCGACGTATGGATCCTCTCAACCACGAAAAGTATCCTTTCGCGAAGCCACGGAATCCGTGCCAAATTTTGACGGATATAATGTATCGTTAAGTCAATTTATCCGAGTATGTCGCCGCGCTAAGGAAATCGTGCCTCAGTCATCCGAACGGAATCTCACGAAACTGTTAATAAATAAACTTCGCGGACGCGCATACTACGCTGTCGAAGACGAACCTTGTGAAACCGTCACTCAACTAATGGACCTTTTAAACATCGCCTTCGGATCTGCGAAAACGATAGACCAATACCGCGGAGAGCTCAGTACGGTATATCTCAAACCGAACGAGCATATGTTAGATTACATAAGTCGCGTTAAGGACCTCCGTTCCGCTATCCTTGACGCAGAACGCAGAGAGACGGGATACCTCGACGAAGGGACTAAAACCGACGTAGATGAGCTTATCGCGCGCTCTTTTTGCGATGGCCTTCCGCTACAATATAGGTTACAAATGGACAGGCGCCTCTACGTCTTCCCCTTCGAGGCTTTTGCAAAAGCCAAGTCCCTCTCGAAACGAGAAGAGCTAGACAGAGAGCGATACAAAGCTCAAGACCGCCGTCAACTAGATAGGCCGCGATACGAATACGCTCAACGCCCAATTACCTATGCACCACCGCGCGATGGAAACCGCCCTAGAAGTTACCTCGCGAACGCTCCACCGTGACGCATATGTAAGACACGCTATTTCTCGAGAACCGGAAGGACGACGTGACAATAACGAGCGCAGGTCCCCTAATGCGAATTCAAACGCGAACGTCGCCCCTCCTCGGGATAGTCAGCTCACTAAACTGTGCCGGTATTGCAAACACCCAATGCATGAAATCGACGAATGCCGGAAAAAACAATATAACAACTCACGTCAAGAGCAGGGAAACTTCCCCCGCCCCTCGAGGCCAACGGACGAACCTCGAGCGGAAACCTCTCGCGAAGCAGTCCGTTCGATAAGAACGATAGTCGCGGAACAGCAGGAAGGAGCACAAGGATCGCAATGCTAAGTCCCGACGACTTCTCCCACGCACCCACTGTATCTATATGCGCAGATGGCTTATCGCAAGAAACAAGCTTTATGTGTCACGTCCGGTCATATAAAATTTTTACTTTCACATGAAATAAATTCTAAGTCCTCTAAGCGCTGTTTGAAAAGCGCGCCAGTGCCGGCCATGATGCCTAACTCAGCCTAGTGACTAAGAGAGGCGCTGCGTAACGTCTAGGAACTTCCCACTATGGGGAAACGCCCCCGCCACACCGAGCGTCTCCCACTCTCGGGCCGCCGCAGCGCCAAGCCACCGAAAACGAAGGACCTCAGAGCGGTCCCAAAATCCGACAGATCACATCGCGACTCCGACTAGAGCAGTCATACCTTGAACGCTCTCCTAATTCTAAATCTAATTCAATTCTAACATTCTAATCTAATATTATAAGTCCTAACTCTAGTATTAAAACTTCAACTTTAGTTAACTTTGTATCGTGTAGTGTTAATTTAGAATAAAAGTGTGTTTCATTTATAATAATTCTCCACATTTATTTTAAACAATTCCAATTCCAATTTCACGCGTTTTCAATATAATATTTTGCTTTAATATTATTACTATTCTAATATTACGATTTTAGTATTTCTAAAACATTCTAAAACGAGTTCTTCCAATCTGCACGTGTAGTGAAAATCCATTATATAAATAATTTTCTTAGTGGAATCCAAGCTGCGACTTAGAGAGGACGAACCGCTCGTCGCTGCCGCACGATTTCACTTTTCTTATAATTTCTGAATTTTGCTGTGACTACTTTGAGAGGACGAACCGCTCGTAGTTACGCACTGGAACAATAACCGACAGAGAGGACCGCCGCACGTCGACTTATTGTAAAAGTGACGCAATATTCAGAATGTTTTATATTATAAATCATTATGCCTAAGACACGCCGTGCAGGCAGGAAAAACCAACTTCGCCGTTTAACCGCGCAACTCTACTATTCAGCATCATCGAGTGAATATTCAAATCTCATCGGCATTAACTATCATAACGACTCAGAGTACGATAATTTATTTGACGGAACCGCGCCGTTCGCTGTTAATAATAAAGACGTTAAACTGAGAAAGTGGCCAGTGCAATTGACTCCAATCGAAATCGAGAACCCTCGTATTCCGAGAGACGACATCCCGGACAACGATCCTCGTCGCACCCGGTACTTGCAAATCAGGGCGGACATCCTGCACACCCATTACGACGCGCCTATTCCAGAGCATCGGGGAACCACTGTCCACCCCCTAAGAGATCAACTAAGGTAAGTCTCAACAATTATGAACAATTGAAATAAATAATAAAATTCAACGCTAAGATTCTAATATTAAAAGATAAGACTATTTGCCGTCACAAATAGCCAAATTATCAAAATAATTTCAAATACATACGTGCGTGTATAATTATTGTTTAAACATATTTAAAATTAATATTTTCTACGAAATTTGAAATATAACCTTACACGTGGTCTCTAGACTCTTGGAAAACTGCGTTTTCCAAGGGCCATAAAAGTGAAACTCTGTTTTTTGCCTAGGGTCATAAAACCGACCCTTAGACACTTGATAAAAAAAAGGGGTCTCGACGATTTCTCTTTTGCAAACTAAGCTAACGTAGCACACTCAATGAATATTCTAGAATTCAGAATAAAATAACGCGAACGTTTTATTCATTTATTTAATTCCATTTATTTAAATAATTCACCCACGTGCCCAATAAGGCCTCAGTACCTCACCGCCCCGTACATCTTGTCTCTTCCCGAAGAGGAAGAAGAGCCTATTGAACAGGGAACCCCTTACTGCCAAATATCAGTCGGGTTTATTAATAAAGAAACAAATGCCGCCCTATGCGTAGATTGCCATATGCGCTTACGCGGTACTGCTCGAAACGAATGGTTGAACATTGCCAAACATTTGCTCGTAATTGGTAACTTACCAACCGGAATACTTTGCTCAGCGTGTAACTTCCATCGACTGTCGGTAACTCGCGACCCTCAACTCCACTGTTACCGTTGTCAGATCACTTACCTACGGTACATCAACGGCGAAGAAACCTTTCGTATCGACACCGATGGCAACATCGTAATTACAATTTTCCACTCCCTCGATGATTCCCTCGAACGTTTTCAGGATTATATTCGATAATATCCCCATACTCCTGAGTAACATTTGCAACTCCCTCGTATGAATCTTAAGGCGACACCCTCCACTCCGCAAGACATTGCGTGTAGCCTTGGCGGAACACCCTTTCGTCGTGTGTATCCCCGGAAAAGTTTTCCGAAATACGACGTTGTTCAGCGCGATAGTCCGAACACGTGGACCGCGATAATCATTTCTCGCGAATTTCACGCCGCGACTGCGCTCCGGACGTAACAAATTGGTGATAGCGGTGGGATAGAAAAATTCCGTAATATGGTTGGCACGCGCGGGAATAAGGGGGATAAGGAAGATTCAGTAGAAAGGGAGAACGCAGGCAAAGAACTAACCGAATCAGAGTTAGTAGGGATACAAGCGAAACTTAAACAAAAAGAAACCGAGATAGCCGAAACTCAAAATAGACTTAGGACGAAAGAAACTCAGCTAAAAGACAGGGAAAATAGTTTGAGAGACGAAGCCATCTTCTTGGCAGATCAGCGGAAGAAACAGGATAAAAGAGGTCGCGAAATAGAACTCCTCCAGGAGAAAATGCAAAAGAACTCAGAAGTTCACGCCCAAAGCGCCGCCCTTGAGGATATGACCGCGCTTAGAAACGACCTTCTCGCCGAAATGGACGAGTTGCGTCGGGAAGTGTTCCGTTTACGCCAAGGGACTAGTCCGTCTATTCGACTTTCCGGACAACTCTTGACACCACTCGACGAATCCGGCGGACGTATCGAACCGCCTCCCGAACAATCCCATCTCCCTAAGGTCTCTTTTCGCGAGGCAACAGAATCCGTGCCTATTTTCGATAGGTATAACGTATCGCTAGGACAATTTACCCGGGCATGCCGTCGCGCGAGAGAAATAATCCCTTCAAGTTCGGAACGCAATCTTACCAAGCTTTTGGTGAACAAACTCCGCGGACGCGCCTATTATGCCGTCGAGGACGAACCCTGCGAGAGCGTTACACAATTGATCGACTTATTAAACATCGCTTTCGGCTCCGCAAAAACTATCGATCAATATAAAGGGGAACTCAGTACCGTGTACTTAAGACCCCAAGAACATATGCTTGATTACGTCAGTCGCGTTAAAGATCTCCGATCCGCGATCCTTGATGCCGAACGCCGCGTGACAGGACGCGTAGACGACGACACGACGTTAAAAATCAACGAACTAACAGCGCGTTCATTCTGCGAAGGGTTGCCTTTGCAATATAGATTACAAATGGACAAACGCCTCTACTCCGTCCCGTCCGAGGCATTTGCTAAGGCAAAAGAGCTCGCAAAAAGAGAAGAGCTGGATCGGGACCGATATAAGACGCGTGATCGCCGCGAACCAGAACCGCCGCGTAACGAACACACTCGTCGAATATATCCCCAGACAGCACCCCGCAACGAAACTTATTTTCGCGATCGCTACCCGAATAATACGCTACGTAGCAATCCAGTCAGACTCCCCGTAACGCGAGAGAGAGAGGAGCGCCCAATATACAACGATAGATGACAAACGTATAATAACATGAATGTAAATACGAACGCTCCTATTCGCCATAACGACCGTCCTAACAAATGGTGCCGTTACTGCAAGAACAGCGGCCACGAAATCGAAGAATGCCGGAAACGCGAGTATAATAACAACTTACAAAGGAACGAGCCGGGAAACGCGCTGAGCCCCGCGGGAAGGTCGGGTACCTCACCAAGGGCTCCACCTCAAACGACCCGTCCGGTAAATTTAGTCGAAGGAATGAGTACCGAGAAGCCAGAATCGCAACTCTAAATCTGCAAGGGCATTCGCAGGCGCCCACCGTCGCGTTAGTTGCTGACGGGCTTTTACACGAAACAACATTCATGATAGATACGGGGCCGTCCCTAATCTAATTAAAATCCGAAACTTACATCCCGAGACGAAAACACAACACGACACGTTGTACCTTAGCGGTATAACAGACGGAAAGATAAAAACCCTCGGGTCCGCCGAAGTTCTTTACATGGGACATCCCATCTACGTCCACACGGTGTCAAACAATTTTTCAATTCCTCAAGAAGGGATCCTAGGATCTTCGAGATGCTAGTAGTATCGATTTTAGAGATCGGTCAGTACACTGGCAAAATATTCGAATTCCTTTTTCCCAACGCGAAACCGTGGTAGTGCCTGCCAGATCGCTCTCGACATTCTATGTCAATATAAAAAATCTCGACATCGCAGTAGGATACATTCCGCGTCTTAGCGTCTGCGAGAACGTATTCCTCGGGGAGGTGATAGTCACAAATCGAAATGGGAAAGCATACCTTCACGTTATTAACGTTAGCGACACCGACCGTGAATTAGTAGTCCCGACGATAGATCTACAAGAGATCGACCAAATTTCGATAAACACGGGCGAAGAAGACTGTAAAATTACCTTACCGAGCACTGAGCTCCACGAGGTTGAAATATATTCTACATCCAGTCTTCAGAACCTTACTAACTCAAATTCCATATCTTGTTCTTCACAGAGTCATAAAAGCACTTTTCCGAACACCCACCCTCTGTCTAAATGTCGTAAAAGTTTAGAGAGCGATATCTCGTCCCTAGGGCACGAAACGAACACTCCTAAACAAACATGACATGTCGCAACATTAAACGGGAAGAGCGTACAATCCCGTAACAAAGAAATACAGTCTTTGCTGCGACTCGAGCACTTAAACGAGGAAGAGACGGAACACGTCCATAACCTTATAAATAATCACGACGATCTGTTCCACCTTCCGTCCGATAAACTACATTCCACTGACACTGTTTCACACACTATCCCGACGACCGACGATCTTCCGGTCCATACCAAACAATATAGATTTCCGCCTATACACAAGGAGGAGATTAACAAACAAATACAAGGCTTAATAGAAAACAACGTTATACAGCCGTCAGCTTCACCTTACAACTCCCCCTTGTGGATAGTGTCAAAGAAACCCGACTCCAAAGGTAATAAGCGCTGGCGGATGGTAATAGACTATCGCGCCCTGAACGAAAAGACAGTCGGTGACGCCTATCCCCTACCCAACATTGTGGAAATACTCGACCAATTAGGCAGAGCTAAATATTTCAGCGTGTTCGATCTCGCATCCGGATTTCACCAAATACCGATGCATGAGTCTCACGCGCTAAAGACCGCATTTTCAACGCCGCACGGGCATTACGAGTTTAAACGCATGCCGTTCGGACTAAAGAACGCACCCGCGACGTTCCAAAGACTCATGGACCAGGTATTGACCGGACTACAAGGAATAGAGCTATTTGTGTATTTAGACGATATCGTACTATACCCGAGCTCCTTACAAGAACAAAACATTAAATTCAATAAATTAGCCCAAAGGTTGCGAGGAGCGAACTTAAGACTCCAGCCGGCCAAATGCGAGTTCCTGCGAAATGAGGTCGGCTATTTAGGCCACTTAATTAGTAGTGAAGGCGTAAAACCAGACCCTTCCAAAATAATCGCAGTCAAAGAATTCCCCAGACCCCAACATGCGAAGAATATAAAACAATTTTTGGGTCTGGCCGGTTATTATCGTAGATTCATCCACGGATTCTCTAAGATTGCACGACCTCTCACAGATCTTTTAAAGAATGACGAACCATTTGTCTGGAAGGACGAACAAAAGATAGCTTTTACGCAACTCCGCGACGCGTTGTGTTCTAAACCCATCCTACAATATCCAGATTTCACGCGACTATTCGTCATGACAACCGACGCCTCAGGACACGCGATCGGAGGAGTCCTGAGCCAGGGAGACATCGGCAAAGATCTGCCCATCGCGTACACCTCGCGTTTACTAAACAACGCGGAAAAGAACTACTCCACAGTCGAGAAGGAGTTGATAGCTATCGTTTACTGCGTTAACTATTTTCGTCCTTATTTGTACGGACGTAAATTCACGTTAGTAACAGACCACAAGCCACTGGTATGGTTACACTCTGTAAAAGACCCAACCTCACGACTCGTCCGATGGCGACTGAAACTCGCAGAGTACGAATATTGCGTAGTATATAAGGCGGGGAAAATTAATAATAACGCCGACGCGCTCTCCCGAAATCCTATCCTACTTAACGCTTTACCTAAAAGAAACAAGACAATGCAAACGTTACCCCTTAGACACACGCGAGAACTCTCTAGCTCGGAAGAATCACTATATAACCCGAAAGGGGGGCGAATCGAAGAAACGCCGCGACAAGTATTAGATGTAAATGATAATATAGATCCTTTATCGACCCCGCGATCTCTTAGCACGGACGAAGAAAATAACGAACCGAGCGAAACAGTGTTACGTCCGCGCGGAGTCGCGGGGTATAATTCGCGTAATATATTTTCACGAACAACGTACTCGGACTATTGTGCAAGACAACATCGCTTTTCAGAGATTTACTTCCGGGGATTGCCCGCGACGGAGGCTATCCGAATATATGGTCACGCGTCCAGAACGGATAGATACAAGAGTGAATAGGAAACATGAATTTGCGTTGTTTAGTTAGAGGTATTCCGGGTATCTGTCGAACGAATTCGCGTGGAAAACGGTCACTACTGTATTGCCGTCACTGTTCGTGTAGGGAGTTTCTTCTCCGTCGAGATACTTTAGATATGCGATTTGACACACGAGACAATGGTGGTGTGAATCGCGAGTTTGTGTCAATATGTTCAAATTATACATGGAACACGTTATTCCAGTGGGCAACTCACCGATTATGAGGAAGTGCTTTACTGAAATTACCCAATTAGACTTTTCGCTTGTGCTTAATTTGAAGTAACAACGTATGCATAACGCGGCGTCCGTACCTAGATGAATGTACCCTGTGGCACGTTGACAATAAATCGTCTCGACAGTCTCGATTGTCTCGTATTCCTCCTCAAAGGGTGGAATAATATAGTTGGAAAAACTACGCGGACACATGAGTAATATATTGTTTAAACAATTAAAGCGTGTTAATATTGGAAAATATCCGTTCTCTTATTCTAGCTCGAAAAACGAAACCGGCCAAAGAATTTGGAAAGAGAAATCGCTCCTTTGTCTTTTTTTTTATGACTGACCCTTTTTTTCTATCGGACCCGAGTTTCACTTTTATGACTGACCCTTTTTTTTTATCATGACCCGAGTTTCACTTTTATGACTCTGTAGCTACGTACTATTTTAGTTTGGTTTGCCCGTTGAAGAAGTTGTTCATTTACAGTTAAAGTAGAACGTTATTGTTACTTTTAAGTGAAACCGAAGGATCATAAGTTGACGAGAGATATTTCTTTTACTTACCTTTTAGTCGAGCTTGTAGTTGGTGGGTGGCAGTTCCACGATATTTTGGAGTGGCTTCTCGTATTGCTCGTGCAAGGCTTCAGCTCTGCGTTGGAGGTACCCGGATTTGCGGGGGTCGTTTTCTGGGATGTCGACTGGCGAGGACTCAGGTTTTCGATGTCGATTTGCGATAATTTCGCAGGCCACTCTCTTAGTAGCACGTGTTTGGTGAATAATGCCTCGTATTCAGGATCGTTGTAATAATCTGTGCCAATAATAGCTGAATATTCGTTTGGTTTTGCCGGATGGTAATAACGCGCGACTATTCGACGAAGCTGATTCTTCCTTCCTGCACGGCGTGTCTTAGGCATTATAAATCATATAGAACATTCTGGAGACTGCGTTACTTTCACAATAAGTCGACGTGCGGCGGTCCTCACTGTCGGTTATTGTTTCGGTATATAACTGTGAGCGGGTTGTCCTCTCGAAACAGTCACTACAGGTTCCAGAATTTAATAGAAGAAATGAATTGTTTAGCAACGATGAGCGGTTCGTCCTCTCTAAATCGCAGCCTAGAATTCAATCGATAATAGTTTATTTAATAAGTAATTATACGACACGTCACGCTGGAGAAACAACTGAATTTAGAGATTTTGAGAATGAATATAAGATGTAGAACTAGAAACGCGTGAGGTTAAAGATGAGGTTGTATTTTCAAATAAATATTAGAATTGTTAATATAAATCACACAATTTATTTAAAGTTAACACTAGACGCACTTAATACAAAAAAATCAAATCTTAGAGGTAGAGCTTATTATTAGATTTAGAATTAGAGTTAGAATTTGAACTAGGATTTAGAGTTAGAGAGCGTTCGGAGTAGAACTGTGGTTGGAGTGGCGATTAGAACTGACTAAGTTTGGGACTGATCTGAGGTCCTTCGTTTCGGCGGCTCGGCGTTGCGGCGGCCGTAGTGGGAACGCTCGTCGTGTTGGGAAAGTTCCTAGGCGCTACGCAGCGCCACGTTTAGGCACTAGGCGGAGTTGGGCATCATGGCCGTCGCTGGCGCGCTTTTCAAACAGCGCTAGGGGACTTAGAATTATTTGTATGAGAAACATAAGAAAATGAAAAATGTTTAGCGGCCGGACGTGACAAATTACAATTTTATTTACAATTATATTTTAATATATAATTTACAATAAATATACACACCGATCGCAGATATATTTCTTGTGACCATTTTTGCTCAATTGCGTATTCATAAGGCGGGATAGATTCTTGATCCACGCGAAATGTCCAACGCTGTTACTGTCTTGCACATACAGCAAGTTGACATGCTTGTCTTTCTTTTGCTCCGAAAGACGTATCGGGACGATGTTATTCTCAATACTATATACATTGATGGAGATATTATTTGCTAGTTCAAACTTTTTAATTTGATTTATGGTCACTGGAAATTCAATGTCTTGGAGATTCAGCACTGTCGTATAATGAGGATATGACGATGTTCTCTCATTATATTTTGCAACTGGATGCAGAGCGGCCACCACTGACCACGCGAAACATGCATTGTCCGTTGATCGCACATTCACCACCGCTCTCTTTGTCACAATTTGTCGCGGCAAGTTTAGATAACACCCTGCGCGCATTGAATTATACTTATTTATATTTATAGTCAAGTTAATTATTTGTGACAACGCCCAACCACTATCGCGTTCTTGAAACTCTTCTAGCGATGCTAGCGTGGGCTCGATAACGCGACGCTCGTACCACTCGTGTAAATCGGACGTGTAAAAGAGTTCATAGTTTTTTGTATTGACACTTTTGTTGGCGCGTTTATCACCGGACACAAACTCGCCATTAAACATGGTGTTCACTTTTACATTAATGTGTTTTTGCATCACTTTCTGCACGTGTTCGATCACAATGTCTTTGGCATCTTCGAGAAATTGACGAGTTTCGATGTAATTATTGTTTATTACCGCACCGGTCAAGATGCGGCTCTCGAACGCCGTATCAATCTCTCGCCAAACTAGTCTTTCCGCGTTATTGTCGCCACTGTATTCACCACCACTGGATATAAATTGTTTCTGCAATCGAATTTTTGCACCCTCGAGTCGCGCGATTCTAGCCACCAAAGACTGTCTATTTCCAATCGAGAGTCGCGGACGCTTGTTACGGCTGTATCCTTCGAGCAAATTGATAAATACCTCGCAGCGCAGCGCCCATGCAAAATATTCACCCAAGGTGGTGACTTGGCGGGACCGCTCCAACATATCGCGTTCGTTCTGCTCGATGTTTTCCATTATTTCTTTTATTCACTATTATACCACTAACACTTCTAATATAAGAAAGTAGCCACTAAACTTTTTTCACCGCTGCATCTATGCGCTTTCAAATCGTACTATGGTTTGACGCGTTCTCATCCTCCTTATATATATTTCACCTAATTCTATGTTCTTTTCTAACATTTGGCGTATCTCAAAAGATAATTTCCCGAGATATTGGTTTTATGGATAGAGGAGTAAGGACACAAGCAGCCGAACGTTTGCGCTGATATGTTGCATTCTTCCTTAAAAAATATTAAGAAAAAATGTTTCGCTATCTGTTTACGACCGATTTTCTGCGAGGGTACAAAGCAGCCGAACGTTGGCGCCGATACGTTGCATTCTTCCTTAAAAATATTAAGAAAAAATGTTTCGCTCTCGTTTATGAAGGATTTTCCGCGAGGGTACAAAGCTGCCGAACGTCAACGCTTTTGCACCTAATCACGTTTCAACATGTTCGTTGCAGCGTTGGCCCTAAAATCTTCATTTCTTTCCTAATGATAAAATGTCCATAAAATGAAAAACATAGTTTTATGGATTCTAGAACGCTCCGTTGACAAGTTCGAGCAGCCGGACATCGGCGCTTCCGTAATAAAATTATTCTAATGAGGATACAAAATTGTCGATCGTCGACGCTTGTTTTATACCTTTTTGGGAAAATGTCTAGGATCCCTCATAAAAAAAAAAAGTCGTAAAGATATCCATCTACAAATATTGCACTCAGAAAACTCCCCCCTCCTTTGTCGAAACATCCCCTCCACCCGCGTGACGTCAGCCCCCGCGCCTACGAGATTCCCCCGCGCCCCGCACTCCCCTCGGAGCCCCGTGGGTTAGAATTGGCATAGTATACCTACTGTCTTTACCACTCTTCGTATGGCACTAAGAGCAGTAGCTCGACCAACATCAAATTTTTCATATATAGATCTGAAAAGACACCATTTAGTAATCATAAGCAAGAACTACTACAATTGTGACATCCAAAAATCTATTTCACAAGCAACACTTACCTATAGGAATCAGGAGTTGCCATACGCCATATTGCGATAAGATATTGTTTTTCAGAAGCATCTGGTCGGCTAGTTCCTTTTTATCGCCTATCAGCGGCGGAATTCGGTTCGCGACCCAAAACGTAACGCCACGCGCTCGGCGTATGTATTGCGCTATGTGGGCGAAAGCGGAATTAGGTGCGGTTACATAATTTGCGTTAGGCGCCTAAGGATGTCGCCATCGATCGGATTATCGATCGCTTATCCCTTCGTCGCGGTGATTGTCGCGATCGCGGGAAATCTCAAACAGATACAAAAGTATAGACGAACTTACAGTCATATGTATTAATTACGGTGTCAAATGAAATGCCATTTTATAAATGGTATATGCGATGTAAGGATGGTTAATAATAAATATAATACATGTGTCTTG
This sequence comes from Prenolepis imparis, assembly GCF_030444845.1. Taxonomy (NCBI): domain Eukaryota; kingdom Metazoa; phylum Arthropoda; class Insecta; order Hymenoptera; family Formicidae; genus Prenolepis; species Prenolepis imparis. Next base: position 112,237 of record NW_028141221.1, on the reverse strand, counting down.
TGACATGACTAATCCGTAACTGTGAATATTTAAGTCCTAAAGCAACAAACATTAAACGACTTTAATAACCTTATCGTATATAATGTTTAAATTCTCTGTGTCTCTATGTAGGTTAAGGGTTTTATTAAACTTTTTTATATTAAACATCTCAGCTATTTCTCTTTTTCTGGTGTGTTTTTCATTATGCAAAATAATCGGATTATCCCAATCGAAATCGTGATTAAATTCAACTCTGTGTTTACTCACTACTGAATAATTGCTGTCATACAATTTTATATTATTTTTATGTTCTTTTAGGCGGGTATTAAGATGTCTCTTAGTTTGTCCAATGTATGAAAATTCACAATCTTTACAATCGATCTTGTATACTTCAGTTTTCTTTAATTTTGAGATCTTTACCGCGTTTAATAATACAGTTTAATTTCTTCGGGATCGAATATACTACATTTAAGCCTACTTTAAGAAGGGAATATTTTATGTTTTCACTGAAGTGCTTTATATAAGATAAAGTGATACACGAAGTGATGTCGAATCTATTTTGTTTGTCTTTTTGTGGTTCGTCATTATTTTTATTTAAGTTTAAGTATCTTAGTCGTTTTTTAATAATTCGGTTAATTAAATTAGAAGGGAAACAATTGTTGACTAGGATTTTGTTAACTAATTCTATATTGTCATTGTGAAATTGTTCGTTGGACAGTAAAATTGCGTGGTCAACCAAATTAATAATCGTATTAATTTTATAATTGTGTGGATGACTCGAAAGATAATTAATATATCTGCCTGAAAAGGTCGGTTTACGATACCAGTTAGTAATTAAAGATTTATTCATTCTTATGATTGTTGTATTTAAAAAGTTAATCATGTTATTGTTTTCAATTTCATGTGTGAATTTTAATCGATCATGGTATTTATTGAAGGTATGAAGAATAGTATTGATTTTATCTCTAGGAGTCACTAATAAAATATCATCTACATATCTGAAATAAATTCAATTATCGAAATCTAACTCTTTAAGGCATTGTGTTTCGAGGTCATCCATAACCATATCTAGTATAGGAGACAAAGGTGACCCCATGGGGCTACCAAAAATTTGTTCATAGAAATCTCCATTGAAAGAAAAACTTGTCGAGTCTAAGATTATTTCAATGGCATATATGAACTAAGACAGACTGAATTTTGTGTTTTTACAAATGTCGCTCCAGCGTTTCTCAACAGCTTCAATGACGAGATTTGGGATGTTGGTGAATAACGACACATCTAACGACATTAATAATTCGGTTTCTTTGATTTTTGTGTTGTTAATGATTTTAGCAAAAGACCAACCGTCTTAAATGTAGGATCTGGGTTTTTTGATAGAATTATATAAGATTTTATGGATATAGTACGCTATATTGTATGTCGGGCTACCGAGAGAAGATACTATGATTCGGAGTGGGGCGTTCTCTTTATGTATCTTAGGTAACCCGTAATATCTCGGCAGATTTCCATTCCTGCAATTCAGTTGTTTATAGGTGAAGTCATCTATGAGTTTATTATCACGCCAGGATTTAATAACAGTGTTAATATTAGAAGAAATACGTTGGATGGGGTCCTTCTTGACCTTATTGTAAGTCGTCTGGTCATTTAATGCTAAATACATTTTTTCACTGTAGTCACTTTTACTCATTATTACCGTGATTTGGCCTTTGTCAGCCCTAGTTATAAGTAAATCATTATTTTTACGCAAAAAACTTTGACAATGTGAGTATCTATTCGTGAGAAATCTCTCCAAGTAATTAAGTGTTTGTTATTACAAAGAGATTTGTGAATCGCGTTAGTTATATTGTTTCGTGTGGTTTCAATCACTTATGTAGGTATTTTTTGATAGTTAGCTTTTACGTTTTTAACAATCTCTAATAAAGAAGTAACCCGATCTTTATTATCTCTAGTGTTAATTGGTAAACCAAAATTTTCGCCTAGACATAAAAATTCATTAACAGATTGTGGGATGGTTTTGTTGCTAATATTCACCAGCCATTTAGATTTGTCAATATTCACCAAAGGGTTGAGAGGTATTCTTCTTTTTAGTACTAAGTTATTGAATTTATTAATCAAAGTAATCTTTTTATTGTAATTAAGGTAAGAAATCTTGTGTTTGTTGAATGTAATGAATCTGTTTACAACGTCAGCAGGTAAAGCTTCGAAGAGTCTTTCTTCAGTAGAATAAATTAATTTTTGTAAAAATATTTATATACTATTTTTATATACATTTACATACATTTATATACATTTATATTCTTTTAAACACACACACACAAATGTATAATACACATTTATTCATAATTAAAAATATTTAATATTAAATTAATATATTCATTTAAAAATTGCTCTTCATTTCCTTCACTGCGTCATCTCTTGCGTGCGCCTCTCTTTCTCTTCTAAGCGCTATCTCTCTAGCAGTCCCTAACCTCGCGCTATCTCTCTCTCTTTCATGTTTCTCGCTGCGACACCTCTCTTGCGGTCCCTAGCCTCTCAGTCTCTAGCGTCACGTTCCCCCTTCCCCGCATGACGTCATCCCCCGCAAGGACCGAGCAACTATTGGGAGCTATACGTATAAGAGCTAGGGAACTGTTTACGGGTGGGAGAGAGTGTGGATTGGAAATGCGTGCAAAGAAATTACTTTTTTTTAAACTTAAAAACTCTTATTCTTTTACATATTTTTTTTCTTACATATTTTTTTCTTATATATTATGAACTAAAAACTAAAGCTGCCAGCTCACAATCGACGAGTTGATGTTTATTGAAGACGTTGCTAGCGCGTATTACATTTAATACTTCTTTACTATCCTTTACAGTGGACGCGATATTCGAAAATTGTATAAACTTGATATCGACTGTCCCGATAATTTTAACCAATCGATCAAAAGTTACATCGATGCATGGATCGAGATCGAACATACGGTGTAACGTCGATTCGATCATCATCATGCGTACATTTGAAGATTCAAGACTTATTACTTGGCGTCGTTAATCGTATGAAATCTCACTGTTAGTGGTCCAACGCTTATAAAATTGTGGATATCTTTAGAGTCGTTCCGAAGAAAATTCTCAATATTGTGACGCTGCTCGTAGAGTCCCTTCCACGTTTCGAGAGATAGTATCAGTTCCTTTCCTCGATGATCTCCTATGACAATCTCCACGTAACTCGGTGGACCTACGTTGATACCAATTTTGAGGAATTTGAATTCCGTAGCTGTCAATGCGTATCGTCTACCTAGTATACGAACCGCATGAGGCTTTAATGAAAAGCTGTAAAAATGAAATTAGTTTAAAAAATAAAACAATTTGGAAAAATATAAAGACAAAAATAGAAAAATAGAAAAAGTCAAACTTACTTGTCGCATTTGTTCTCAAACGATTTAGTTTCATCACAATTCGGTATGTAATTATTCACATGTCTGCCGGAGCCGCTGCTTCGTTCGGTGGAGTACATTTTTTTTCTACGTTATTAAAGTGAAACCAACAGTACGAACGGTTAACGCGACTGATCGTATAAAGAAATTAATCGAGTGCTGTACATGACCCTTATTTTTTAAAAGTAGTGGGGTAAATGTGGTGGGAGATTCTAGAATACTATTGGCGCTATGAAATTTAGGAGAAGGGGAAACGGCGCTCGGATAAAAAGAATTAATAGAAACGATTCGTGAGGGAAGGATTGGGGAAGGGGAATAAGAGATAAAACACATTAATGTTTAAATATTTTATTTTTCCAAATCTTGTAATTCTTTCTGGCGTTGCGACCACCAGTTAAATATTTTGAAAACATTTTGTAATGCGCAATTCTTAACATGTTTTCCACATCGCATAGTGTTTTTAACATCTAGATTATTTAGAGACTCGATATCGTCGTAATCAGCATCCAAGGTCTCAATAATGAAACCGTTTCCCGCATCATCCAATATATCGGCTAACCATTCTCGCTTTTCAAGTCCTTTTACATATACGAGAAAGGATTCTTCATCTTCTTCTTCTTCATGTGATCCACCAACGATAGCTGTTGTAATCAAACGCTGAACCATGCTATATGGAACGTTTCCATCTTTCCATTGTAATCCATGATGATTTTGAGTCAACCATGAGGCTTGGTGTCTCTCAGATTTTATGAGCACACCCCATGGTACAGGACATGCGAAAAAATAATGTGATAAAATAAATCCTCTTCTCAGGATTGCCGCTTCCTTTACAATGAATCGTTTATTGAGGATAAACCCCTGTAGATCCACAAACGTTGGTACGGACATGACGAATCTCTCTCTCTCTCTTCGATGTATCAGTTAAAAAAGAAGAATGACAACCATCTCATAACACTTTGATTTATATTCTGCTATGCTTCCCCCTCTCTAAATTGTTGGTGCATTTAGGTGATTTTGCGCACAACGTTGGTTAACGGGTTGTACTGGATCATGCGATCATGTATGATGAGACAGTACGCAGAGGTATTCATCGGCACGTTTTCCTTACACTCAAATTCCAATCTCACATCCACGGTTGCGCTCTTGATCGATTCGTTTTGTCGAGAACAATCGATGATGACGAATGGGCCATTACGTAGAAACATTGAGACGGTGAGACTCGGCTCGAGATACTCGTATCCATAATAGTTTTTGCAGAAACGCTCATACGTGTCGTACAGAATCGACCATCTGTTTTTATCGAAATCCAGATTCATGTCGTCGTACGGATAACATTCCCAGTTCAGATAGAGTTTCACGTTGGTCCATTTGCAATCGTCGAATCGACTCATATCCTCAGACATGACATTCTTCCGGCCTGTCTGCAGAGCAAAGATAACGTATCGTGGTTTCTCCAGCTGAGTCGTGGTTTTAATGGCCAACGAATGCTTGGTTGTACACTGCAATAACGGAAACTCATACAGATCCCACGAGCGAAAACCCATGCTGAGGTAGCGTCCGCTTTCCAGAGCGCGCAGCATAGACAGCTTCTTAATCTCGCTCAACAACACATGTGGCATTCGCCATTGTATTTTGAATATGTTGATAACAGGCTCCAGCGGTGAATCTCCAACCAGACAATTATTGTTGCGCGATCGTATTAAGATCAACTCATGACGAGCATTAATCACCACTCGTCTGTAATCCTCGCAAAATCCTAATAACATGTAGAGCGGCACGCAAAAATTGAAGTTTCCATTCACAATAGTCGGATCATTTCAGCTGGCGTTTCTCATAATCACGCTTCTATCGTATGATATCGTTACATAGGTTTTGAGCATACTTGTTATTCCCACGTTTCTGTTGCAATCAATCTCCAGGCCATCGAGTTCATATCGAATCTCATCAAACATGAATACGACGCAATTATTTCCCAGTATCACATCAGATCCTTCGGCTGGTCTATTTATCTTTAATACTCCTTCGATGTATAGAAAACTGTCAAATGGCAACATGTACAAATCCTGTTGTTGTATGGGTATTCTTATCTCATCACTGTGTCCGAACACTGGTGTTGGCGAACGGGTTGTCCGTGTGAGTCTCGATTTTGACGATGCGATCGTCGAAGATTGGCTCTTCCCCGATGTTGAGGATGTCGGTCATTGTTCAGATGTTTCGCACCGCGAATCCCAAAGATTGTAAAAACGCAACGTTTGATGCGTTCAATTTCTTTTTCTTGGCACAACCGGATGATTGGATATTAGAGAATGTCGACGTTGTTGTTACTGTTATCGCTGGCTCCGTAAAGATTGTGTTATCTCTCGTGTCTTTCGATCCGTTCAACACGAGCATCTCATACGGCGCACACGTACGTTATCGCTGTCGTCGTCGTACGTGCAATCTAATGGTGATCTCTTCTCCTCGAAAATCGAGCAATCGTCTGTCCTGGTCGACAACGCGTAACGTTAAATCCGTAATGCTCCGCGCGATGATCGGCAAGTAAATGATGTGCGCCGGTGTTTCCGATATCTTATATCCTGGTGGTACCCTCGGTGAAAATTTATGTATCGTATGAACGAGTTTGCCGTTGCTGTACGCGCCCGCGGTCACGTTACACTCTACGCAGATAATGTTCACGTTGATAATGTTAATCGGCATGTCCGACTTGTACCATTTTCGCGGCTGCAGTATACGGTTCGAGAATCCCAGCAGCGATCCAATGTTGTTATGCTTGTTAAAATTCATTCTGTAGGCGCATTTGATCTCGCTCCTCATCGTATTATAATTAACGCGGAGCACTATCGGGTATTCTCAATCTTCAAAGTCACCATTGTCAATGTGTTTTTTATCGTCATCACGAACAGCGTGTCGCAGACGTTTTCGTGAAATTGCATGTTTCAAAAACTCATGTATCGCTTGCAGCTCGTACGATCCCTCGGGAATCGTAATTTCCGCGTCATCTTTGCGAAAGTAAAATTTATTATTCGAGGATTTCACGTTCGATATCGTGTGATAAGTCTCAAAATCCGCTAGACCGAGTTCGTATTCATCGACGCTCAAATCTATGACGGGAAAGTAGTTTGCCGCGAGGACACTACTCTTTCCAGTCAGCGTGAATATCATAGACATATCGGCAAAACTGTTTAACGAATACTGAGTTAAATAATGCAATGTCTGTCTTTAAATTCGCGTGTATCGACCGTTCGGAGAAACTGCAAACACAATTGTCCGCAGATGCTCTGATCATAAGTTTGAACAGGTGTGTGATTGTACTGAATCTTTGTCACGTTCCGCCTGAAATATTGCACCAATTCATTCGGTGGTCGAAGATTGCCAAAACTGTCGAAATATATAGCGCGATTCCACCTCTTTGCGTATGTCACCCTATGAGTACCTAATCCTTTAGCGTTATCCAAATTTATGATGCTGCTCTGTTTTGATATATACTGTTACGTCCGCGCGGAGTCGCGGGGTATAATTCGCGAAATATATTTTCACGAACAACGTACTCGGACTATTGCGCAAGACAACGTCGCTTTTCGGAGATTTACTTCCGGGGATTACCCGCGACGGAGGCTATCCGAATATATGGTCACGCGTCCAGAACGGATAGATGCAAGAGTGAATAGGAAACACGAATTTGCGTTGTTTAGTTAGAGGTATTCTGGGTACCTGTCGAATGAATTGTTAATCGCGTGGAAAACAGTCACTACTGTATTGCCGTCACTGTTCGTGTAGGGAGTTTCTTCTCCGTCGAGATACTTTAAATATGCGATTTGACACATGAGACAATGGTGGTGTGGATCGCGAGTTTGTGTCAATCTGTTCAAATTACACACGGAACACGTTATTCCAGTGGACAACTCGCCGATTATGAGGAGGTGCTTTACTGAAATTACCCAATTAGACTTTTCGCTTGTGCTTAATTTGAAGTAACAACGTATGCACAACGCGGCGTCCGTACCTAGATGAATGTACCCTGTGGCACGTTGACAATAAATCGTCTCGACAGTCTCGATTGTCTCGTATTCCTCCTCAAAGGGTGGAATAATATGATTGGAAAAACTACGCGGACACATGAGTAATATATTGTTTAAACAATTAAAGCGTGTTAATATTGGAAAATATCCGTTCTCTTACTCTAGCACGAAAAGCGAAACCGGCCAAAGAATTTGGAAAGAGAAATCGCTCCATTGTCTTTTTTTTTATGACACCCTTTTTTTCTATCGGACCCGAGTTTCACTTTTATGACTGACCCTTTTTTCTATCATGACCCGAGTTTCACTTTTATGACTCTGTAGCTACGTACTATTTTAGTTTGGTTTACCCGTTGAAGAAGTTGTTCATTTACAGTTAAAATAGAACGTTATTGTTATTTTTAAGTGACCGAAGGATCATAAGTTGACGAGAGATATTTCTTCTACTTACTTTTTAGTCGAGCTTGTAGTTGGTGGGTGGCAGTTCCACGATGTTTTGGAGTGGCTTGCTCGTGGTATTGCTCGTGCAAGGCTTCAGCTCTGCGTTGGAGGTACCCGGATTTGCGGGGGTCGTTTTCTGGGATGTCGACTGGCGGGGGCTCAGGTTTTTCGATGTCGATTTGCGATGTCTATTTCGCGGGCCACTCTCTTAATAGCACGTGTTTGGTGAATAATACCTCGTATTCAGGATCGTTGTAATAATCTGTGCCAATAATAGCTGAATATTCGTTTGGTTTTGCCGGGTGGTAATAACGCGCGACTATTCGACGAAGCTGATTCTTCCTTCCTGCGGCGTGTCTTAGGCATTATAAATCATATAGAACATTCTGGAGACTGCGTTACTTTCACAATAAGTCGACGTGCGGCGGTCCTCACTGTCGGTTATTGTTTAGGTTTATAACTGTGAGCGGGTTGTCCTCTCGAAACAGTCACTACAGGTTCCAGAATTTAATAGAAGAAATGAATTGTTTAGCAACGATGAGCGGTTCGTCCTCTCTAAATCGCAGCCTAGAATTCATTCGATAATAGTTTATTTAATAAGTAATTATACGACACGTGCACGCTGGAGAAACAACTGAATTTAGAGATTTTGAGAATGAATATAAGATGTAGAACTAGAAACGCGTGAGGTTAAAGATGAGGTTGTATTTTCAAATAAATATTAGAATTGTTAATATAAATCACACAATTTATTTAAAGTTAACACTAGACGCACTTAATACAAAAAATCAAATCTTAGAGTTAGAGCTTATTATTAGATTTTGAATTAGAGTTAGAATTTGAACTAGGATTTAGAGTTAGAGAGCGTTCGGAGTAGAACTGCTCTGGTTGGAGTCGCGATTAGAACTGCCTAAGTTTGGGACTGATCGGAAGTCCTTCGTTTCGGCGGCTCGGCGTTGCGGCGGCCCATGGTGGGGGACGCTTGCCGTAGTGGGAACGCTCGCCGTGGTGGGAAAGTTCCTAGGCGCTACACAGCGCCACGTTTAGGCACTAGGCGGAATTAGGCATCATGGCCGTCGCTGGCGCGCTTTTCAAACAGCGCTAGGGGACTTAGAATTATTTGTATGAGAAACATAAGAAAATGAAAAATGTTTAGAGGCCGGACGTGACACACGTGTTCCGATGTCTTCCTCAGCACACATTCCAAGTCGGCATACACCATGAATGGAAGCCGCTCCTTTCTGTTATAGTTGTCGAAGCCGAGCCACTTATCATTATCGCTTGGTAACCGGATAGCGCAGTCGTTCATTTCTCCACAGTCTACCGTATGTTACGTCCGGAGCGCAGTCGCGGCGTGAAATTCGCGAGAAATGATTATAGCGGTCCACGTGTTCGGACTATCGCGCTGAACAACGTCGTATTTCGGAAAACTTTTCCGGGGATACCCACGACGAAGGGTGTTCCGCTAAGGCTACACGCAACGGTTCAATGTCTTGCGGAGTGGAGGGTGTCGCCTTAAGATTCGTATGAGGGAGTTGCAAATATTACTCAGGAGTATGGGGATATTATCGAATATATTCCTGAAAACGTTCGAGGGAATCATCGACGGAGTGAAAAATTGTAATTACGATGTTACCATCGGTGTCGATACGAAAGGTTTCTTCGCCGTTGATGTACCGTAGGTAAGCGATCTGACAACGGTAACAGTGGAGTTGAGAGTCCCGAGTTACCGACAGTCGATGGAAGTTACACGCTGAGCAAAGTATTCCGGTTGGTAAGTTACCGATTACGAGCAAATGTTTGGCAATGTTCAACCATTCGTTTCGAGCAGTACCGCGTAAGCGCATATGGCAATCTACGCAAAGGGCGGCATTTGTTTCTTTATTAATAAACCCGACTGATATTTGGCAGTAAGGAGTTCCCTGTTCAATAGGCTCTTCTTCCTCTTCGGGAAGAGGCAAGATGTACGGAGCGGTGAGGTACTGAGGCCTTATTGGGCACATGGGTGAATTATTTAAATAAATGGAATTAAATAAATGAATAAAACGTTCGCGTTATTTTATTCGGAATTCTAGAATATTCATGGAGTGTGCTACGTTAGCTTAGTTTGCAAAAGAGAAATCGTCGAGACCCCTTTTTTTATCAAGGGTCTAAGGGTCAGTTTTATGACCCTAGGCAAAAAACTGAGTTTCACTTTTATGGCCCTTGGAAAACGCAGTTTTCCAAGAGTCTTTACGAATATTCTAGAGACCACGTGTAAAGTTATTTTTCAAATTTCGTAGAAAATATTAATTTTAAATATGTTTAAACAATAATTATACACGCATGTATGTGTTTGAAATTATTTTGATAATTTAGCTATTTGTGACGGCAGTCTTATCCTTTAGTATTAGAATCTTAGCGTTGAATTTTATTATTTATTTCAATTGTTCATAATAGTTGAGACTTACCTTACTTGATCTCTGGGGGGTGGACAATGGTTCCCCGATGCTCTGGAATAGGCGCGTCGTAATGGGTGTGCAGGATGTCCGCCCTGATTTGCAAGTACCGGGTGCGACGAGGATCGTTGTCCGGGATGTCGTCTCTCGGAATACGAGGGTTCTCGATTTCGATTGGAGTCAATTGCACTGGCCACTTTCTCAGTTTAACGTCTTTATTATTAACAGCGAACGGCGCGGTTCCGTCAAATAAATTATCGTACTCCGAGTCGTTATGATAGTAGGTGCCGATGAGATTTGAATATTCACTCGATGATGCTGGATAGTAAAGTTGCGCGGTTAAACGGCGAAGTTGGTTTTTCCTGCCTGCACGGCGTGTCTTAGGCATAATGATTTTTTTATAATATAAAACATTCTGAATATTGCGTCACTTTTACAATAAGTCGACGTGCGGCGGTCCTCACTGTCGGTTATTGTTCCAGTGCGTAACTACGAGCGGTTCGTCCTCTCAAAGTAGTCACAGCAGAATTCAGAAATTATAAGAAAAGTGAAATCGTGCGGCAGCGACGAGCGGTTCGTCCTCTCTAAGTCGCAGCTTGGATTCCACTAAGAAAATTATTTATATAATAGATTTTCACTACACGTGCAGATTGGAAGAACTCGTTTTAGAATATTTTAGCAATACTAAAATCGTAATATTAGAATAGTAATATATTATAGCAAAATATTATATTGGAAACGCGTGAAATTGGAATTGGGATTGTTTAAAATAAATGTGGAGAATTATTATAAATGAAACACACACTTTTATTCTAAATTAACACTACACGATACAAAGTTAACTAAAGTTAAAGTTTTAATACTAGAGTTAGGACTTATAATATTAGAGTTAGAATGTTAGAATTGAATTAGATTTAGAATTAGGAGAGAGTTCAAGGTATGACTGCTCTAGTCGGAGTCGCGATGTGATCTGCCGGATTTTGGGACCGCTCTGAGGTCCTTCGTTTTCGGTGGCTTGGCGCTGCGGCGGCCCGAGAGTGGGAGACGCTCGGTGTCGCGGGGGCGTTTCCCCATAGTGGGAAGTTCCTAGACGTTACGCAGCGCCTCTCTTAGTCACTAGGCTGAGTTAGGCATCATGGCCGGCATTGGCGCGCTTTTCAAACAGCGCTTAGAGGACTTAGAATTTATTTCATGTGAAAGTAAAAATTTTATGTGACCGGACGTGACAAAGAATAGCACAGCGAGAATTAAAGCATATAGACAAGGATTGAGACCGAGCGACAGGAGCATAACGGCATTCTCGACATAATCATATTCGCATTAAATAAACATATTCTCCTATTATTTAACGTTAGTCTGCTCACTCAATTATTTTGTGTCTCGTCCTCTACACGGCATATCCGTATACATTTATATTCCCTGACGAAAGAAAACAACGAGATATCCGACTACAGTTTAAAAAAACTATTAATAACTTGAAATAACAAAAGAAATTTAGAAAAGTATAGATGAAAATTTAATATTTTATAATATATTTTCTGTACTGACATAGTTCAATATGAGAAATGATATTGTGTGCGTGAGAGAGAGAGAGAGAGAGAGAGAGAGAGATAAAGAGAGAAAGAAAGAGTATGCAGTTTAAAATTTTTGATATTATCTGAAAAAACTATATTAGAAGCAGTTTTTTATAAAAACAATTACATATTTTTAAAGCTTGAACTATTAGAGAGAGAAAATATTATGATTTTAAAAGATGATATTTTATAGATGTGAAGAATTGTGTAATATAAAATAATAGTTAATAATAAAAATAATTTTTAAAATTTTCAAATTCTCTTAATTTTTTCAAAAAATTTTTTCCAAAAGAACTAAAAATTTAAATAAAAATTTAACTAAAAATTTAAATAAAAATTTAGAATAGTTGAAAAAATTTTCAGAAAAAACATCAAGTTTTTATAATTATTTGATAAACTAAAAATTAAACGATGTATTTTTTGTTAAATTTTGGACTAATAATCTGATATATGTTATATAAAATCCATCTTTAAACATAAAACATCATTAATAAGTCATTAAATTTAATGTCTCAAAAAACGTTTTGTTTCCAAAATGCAAATACTTATAATACATTTACACAACTGCAATTTACTAAATGCAAATTTTTGCCGTCCAGAACCCAAAAAGTTATATTGAGATGCAAGATCATCGGTAAAGATATGTTTTAACATTCGATTTGTTCGAGAAGATATCTTATTCCTCCTAGAGATCCTAAATAAGAACTCTTAAAAAATATATATACATATACAAAATTAAAGAAATTAATAATAAAATGATTTAAGTAACGTTCAATGAGAATTACTACTTATAGAATTTTAACTAACTAGTGTAAAAAATAATTTTCGCAAAGTTAAATTCTTACAGCAGCTATATAGGTGGGAAGCGAGTGTAGAGAAAGGTGGAACAAATACAGATAAATTTGCATTTTTTACGGAGTATGTACTGCAAAAGTTTGAAGAAGCTTGTGATAGAAGAATTATTATTCATGACGTAAATTTAGGATTATGGGCTTTGGATGCAAAGGACCAAGTGGACCTACCCGAATTTAAGGCAAGTAAATGGTGGATTTGGAAATTCAAGAATGTGCACGGAATTGTTTCCCGCAAGATAACATCATTCAGGACGCGACTTACGCTTGAAAATATTGATAACCTACGAGATATCGCAGAATCATTTGTTTCAAACGTGAAGTCTAATATCCCACTTATCGGAGTTGAAGAAATTTATAATGCAGACGAGAATCGCTTCAACTTTGAAATACATTCTGGACGAACATTGGTGAAATCAGGAGTGAAAACAGTTGAAACAATAGTTCAATCGGTATCTTCTATGATACATAGTTACACTATAATGCCGATTATTTCGGCAAGCGGACGTCTTTTATCACCATTGTACATAGTTTTGAAGGAATCTACAGGAACATTTGGTCCAAGAGTACAAGAAAATCTTTTACGTCCAGTTAATATTTATATCCAAGCCTCAAAAAGTGGAAAACTCACATCTGAACATTTTAAAACTTGTTCAGAGAAGTGTACCGCATACTGGCCATAAAAGCATGTTACAACTCGACTCATGGATGAGACACTGCCCGAGCCAGCTAGAGCAGTTGATTCCACAAGACAAAGAAGTACTATTTTTTACCATTCCAAAGAAGGCGACGGGCTACATTCAGCCTTTAGATGTGTTTGGATTCTGGATTTGGAAAAATTTCGTGCAAACATTTTCGAATAATGTAATTCTTGAAGAGAGAAATGTCAATTTGCACTCCCGTAATGAAATAATAAAGTTGCGCTCACTAACTCATAATCAGCTTTCTGCGCCTAGATTCAAAAATCTTTTCAAATATACTTGGTTTAATAGCGGATATGTAGAAACGCATCCCGGCGAATTTCAAAACCCTGTAGATTTTTGTTACTTTAAAAATGAAAAGCATATACCCAAATGTAGTATCTGTGGGATGGCTAGTTTTATGCGCTGTGCATGATGTGGCGAATATTTCTGTTTTAAACATTTTTATGAAGAATACCATTACTGTACCAAATACAATCCGTAATTTTTATATATGTGTCGTTTTGTACTAATATAACTCTTCCAATGTATAATTAAACAACAAAGCATGTACAAAAAGTGAATGCAAATGTTTTATAATGTACGAACTGTTTTTCCTTAAGATTATCTTATCAATATATATTAGTGGTCAGGAATCAAACACGTCCGCATCATTTAAATCGGAAAGTGAAGTTTGCAACAATTTTTGAAAAAATTGTCCCCCAAAATTTTTTTTTTCAAAGTTTTATTAATGTGATTAAATAGAGGTGTTTTTACTATAAACTTTTGTCTAAAACATTTTTTGATATCTTGAATAATTTTCGAGATATATCGAGAAAAGGAGGTTTCACCACCTCAGACCGAAATTCAGCACAAAAAAAATATGTTTCTGTTGTGGATAAACTATTATACTTGTACACCAAGTTTCAAAATTTTTTGAATTTTCCGATTGCCTAACTGTTCGAGGGCGCGTAAAGGAGAGTGGAATCGACTTGGCAGTTGATGGATAGGACACTCCGATTTTCGTTTTAATAACACAGTTTAATATTCAACAAATTAATACATTTTCACAGTTGATAGTTTTCAAGCAATTCTGTCGTTATACAGATAATTAATCCAGTAATCAAAGTCGACGTCAATTTAGCAGCGGTTTTCGGCGGTAAATAAGCGGTTTCAGCGAGTGTGCGATATGCGGTTTTACTAAGCGGTGAACAGCGATAAAAGCTGGTACTCGATCGGGCGAGCTTCTTTTATTACTTTTACGAGGGAGTTGCTCCTTTTGTGCTGCGCCAATAGTTTCATATAGTTTTAAATTTGGTCGAGGTGACTCAAGGGCGCCAAGTGTAATTGGTCGTCCCATAATCTGCACAGAGTAAGCACGCTCCTGGCATGCGCAAGGTGTTGGATCGCTTGATCGATTGGCCCACGTAGGCCCACGTGATACTATCGCGCATGCTTCTCGTGATATCGGCGGTTGCGAGACAGTGCGGTAACAGTTAGATATTTATTTTCTGTTGGTGTTTTGAGAGCTGACAGTTTTATGATCCGACAATTTATGACTTATTTGTTGTGTGTACAAAGACGATCGAAGTCGAATTTTGACTGATTTTATATACGCGAAACAGGAATTAATAATTTATGTATTATATAATTAATAATTCTTATCACTATCTCAAACACTAACTTTCCTTGTAAGTATATAAGGTACTATCTATCATTTTATAAAAACAAAACAAAAACTGAAATGTATGAAGTGTACTTAGGTAATAGCTAAATATAGAATGTTTCAAAATATCAATACAAATTAATAAAATTTTGTTATCCTATGATGCATTGTTAAGTAAAAAGTTAAAAATATCAAAACTTTGATTTATAATCAAGATTCTAATATGATTTTTTAAAATACATGTCAGCATTATATTTGTCAATCATATTGTCACTAACTTTAAGGTTAAAACAACTTGTTTTGTCTTGCTAATAAATTTTTTGTTCTTAAAAGACCACTTAATGTTTTTGGATTTAATTTGTTTCTGATCTTATTTTTGTTTAAGTTAACTGCGCTGGATATTCTTTCGACAGTCGCACTACTATGAGGCAGACAGAAAATGTAATTAACAATTTTATTAAGAAAGGGATAGACTTCTTCTCAATTGCCGAGTTTGACTTTTTTTACTTGATCCTAGAATTCTAATGGAGATTTACTATTATCTAAATCTGTATTGCCTCTTAAAGCCAGCCATTCTCTATCAACACAATTGATGTCTAAGCTCAATATTTTCTCTAAATGTACTGCTGCAGGAGAAATTGATAAAATGTCTGCGATTTTACTTGGATTTAGAAAAGAAATATTTTTCAAAAATTGACAATTTTCTGATAAAAAAGGAAATCTGAGATACATTTGAGATGCAAACTCAACATAAAAGCTAAGGCATTTTGTTCGAAAAGCAAGAAGTTGAACTTCTGGCATATTGAAATTTACTGGCATATTGAAATATTACTGAGTATAGCATTGCATCTGGCTCCTAAATTCACTTTTTCTAAGGGTAAGAAATGTTCCGGATAGAAATTGAATTTTTTCTATATGTTTGTTCTTTAAATATTCTGGTTTTATGTAACAACTTAAAATACTTCGATAAGTTTCTTCGATTTTATTAAATAGTAAAAATATTTTTGGTTCTTCAGACTGAAATTCAATATATTTAATCGAGTAATAAAAGGAAGACACCAATCTAAGAAGTGCAAATACATATTACACTCTTATCTTCGTAATTTTTCAAAAATTGCTTTGGCTTTTTCATCAGAAAAGCTTTCTTTTTCAAAAAATGCAAACAGTACATCATACTGTTCGAGTATTGGCACTATGCATGTGTGTAAAGATAACCATCGGGTAGATGATAGTTTTAACAATTTATGAGGTCTTATTTCAAGAATATTTTAAAAATTAAAAAATTTTTTTTGTTTCTTAAAACTACATACGCAAAACAATTAGGGGAACGCTTTAAAACTAGCAAAATTTGATGATTTTTAAGAAGCCATATTTCGGCTTAGAGAGGTCGTAGAACAATGTTTCTGGGCGCATTTTAACGGGTGAAGCCTCAACTTTAAAGTGGGTAAGGTAGCATTATTCGTCTCATCGAACTGTTATTCATGTGAGGCTTAAAATCGGATGGCAAAAAACTCTAGAAATTTCTAGACTTTGTAGTTGTCCATGGAAAAAGCAGGGATGGAACCATAAATGCCACCATATTGGCTTTAAAGTAGGAATCCTTCCCTTTAAAATGCCGCAAGAAACATTGCTCTATCATGCCTAGGAGCCGAGTTATCGCATTTCAAAATCACCCCTGAATTTTGCAAGATTTTTAGCAGTACCGCCGGTATTCGCGTTATCCAATGTGCACCATGGGAAGGTTGCTCGGTCGGATTTTGCACATCATGTGTATGGTGTATGTGTATGTCAATGTCAAGTGTGTGCGTGATGCGTATGTGTGTCAGCAGAGATAAGGACCCCACGGTTTGTCACTCCCGCGGTAGTTAACGACTCCAAACCCTCTGCTGTGTGTATAAGTGTGTGGGTGTATGGGTATGGGTGTATGTGGATAGGTGTGGGGGTGTGTAAGTGTGTGTGGGGGTGTGTGGGGGTGTGTGGGGGTGTGTGGGGGTGTATGAGGGTGTGTGGGGGTGTGTGGGGGTGTATGTAGGGGTGTATGTGGGGATGTGTGGGGGTGTATGTGGGGGTGTATGTGGGGATGTGTAGTCGTTAACTACTGCGAGAATGACGAACCGTGGGATCTTTATCTCTGCTGACACACACACACACATACACTCACACACTTATTCAACATTTAGTCGTATAAACGTAATATCAACCTTAATAGAAATTTCCCCACATTTCTCCACAAATAAAAAATTCCCCACGCTTTCTCTACGCCACTTAAAATTTCCCTACAAATAAGCAAATTTCTCTACGTCTGGTAACACTGAATGGGGGGATCGACATTACCCCGAGTCCTACACTATTCCTGGGCCTACCCAGGGCAGTGCGTAACTGCATTTCCTCCTCCTGGCCAGCGAAAAAAAAAGTTATCGTAATATTTTGTTTTTTAAATAAATCAATTCAATAGATTATTAGATAAAAAAGAAAAAAGAGAGAGGTATATTTGTATGTGTGTGTGTATGTAATAAAAATATTTTTGATTTCAATATTAATATTGTTTATAAAAATAAATTATAAAAAAAAGGTAAAATCTTTGAGGCTCGCGCTACGCGTAGCGCGAAACAAAGGCTTTGAGGCCCGCGCTAAGCGCGGGCCAAAACGCTACTATATATATATATGTATATATATCGGGTGTTCAAAATAAAGCGTTACAAATTTTTATCTCCAAAAATATTGTTTCTAGAAAAAATTGTTTCAAATAAAAGTTGCAGTATTTCAAGGGGGAGATAAGTTTATGTTATAAAAATGTTTGTAGGAGATTGTTTTCAAGGTTTATTTTAAGGTCAAATTGAATTATTTAAATGGAATTACCCTAAATGTTTATAAATAGATTCCTTGTAACATTCTGCATAAAAAATTATAAGTGTAAGATAGTCAGCAATTGAACGGTTCACGAGATATTTTACATTTTAACATTAACATATAAAATACAAAATATCTTATAAATTATCCAGTTTTCGATAATCTTACCTTAATATTTTTATGCATAGAAAATCGAGACTAATTAATTGGTGTAAAGAAAACGCATAATTATTTTTAAAAAAATAAGTTGCAAACTAGATATTTTTTTATAAAATAACTGTTTTTTTACACCAATCGATTCTTTTCATTATTTTGTGCATAAAAGTATTAAGGTACGATTATCGAAAACTAAATAATTTACGAGATATTTTGTATTTTATATCAAAATATGTCAGATTAAGATGTAAATATCTCGTAAACCATTCGATTTTTGACTATCTTACCCTTATAATTTTTTATGCAGAATGTTACAAGGAATCTATTTGTAACGAACCCTCGTTACCCGGCAATACATTCCGCTATTATACAAAATACTTCGGCACGAAACTGCGTGCGGCCGCCGCACCGCCCAGTACCGCGCCGAACGACGACCGACTCCACCCGAAGCCTCCCGAACCGCATCGAATACGACCGCGAGGCCGTATAAAAGAGCGCGCACGGAACGCAAGCGGACATTCCGTCTCCGCTCCGATTCCGCTACCAAGCCGATCCGAATAAACGTGAAAACGCACTATCCCTTCTACGGCTTTCGAGATACCAGGGGGTCGGGCGTACCCAGCCTCCGCCGAGAGTTTGCGGCATCTCGAGTTAATTCCATCTCTGGCGACACCGGCAGAAAACGTCCGGAAGTGGGGCGTGCCCGCTTTCTGCGGGAGTTCCCGTAGCCAGTGTCCTCCTCGCTCCCCGCGATCCTCTCGCGAACCGATATAATCGCCCTAAGAACCAAGGCGCGTATAGAACGGCCTTTAAGCTATAGAAGCGCAATCAGCTGATGCGAACCGAACAAACCGTACACAAACCGATGCGAGGGCAATCTCCTGCGGCACGCGGCGAGCCACCGCGGCTATCTCCCTCACTCTCATGAAGAGAGGCCGAGCGCGCGTTCGATATATATCGAAGTCGCATCGCTTACGCACCGGCGTAAAAGCATAACTGCGACATATAGATCACCGTATTAGCGCGCGTGCACCAAGCGCCACTCACACACACCGCAACACCGACACCCAATTACGCTCACACCAACACTTGTAAATAAGCACATGTTTTCAAAATAAATATATTTTGAACAATCAAACGCCAGCGTTGTGTCTCACCGCCTCTTTTACGAACCCGTTACCTCCGACCGAGCTATCCCGCCATCTGAGTCGAAAAAATCGATTGTTACATTGGCGCCTGAACAGGGACCGTTTCGCCCCGCCCGCAGTGGGACACGAACCATATTCAAGCGTAACTAAATTTTGTTTTGAAATATCCTACAATCCCCAAGTCATAGATTTATGTATTACCCAAGGAACAACTCGTCGCGATTATCCGGCTACCGCCGGTTTGGACGCAACCGGGACATTGAACGACCTTCGTCGGCGAATGAGCCATCACGTCGACGAACACCCCGATAACTTCACGCCGCCGGAGGACGTAAGGGGCGAACCGCTCGCCGACCCCCCAGCCCTTCACGTACTACCGCCAACGCCGCCGACCGCGAGGGCACCTACAAGGCCCGTGCCACCGGATGACGCGAAAGTCATAAATCAAATGCGAAAATGGGGATGCCACTTCGATGGCCGCGACCCTCTATCCTTCCTAGAACGCATCGCCGAATTAAAAGACGCATACGGGTACTCGGATACTCAGATGTTAAAGGGATTACCGGAACTACTGCGGGCCGACGTATTATTGTGGTTCCGTAATAATCGTGACAACTGGGCGACCTGGAGGGAATTCGAGTACGATTTCCAAGTACAATATCTCCCGCGCCGATATCAAGCCAAACTCAAACGCGAAATCGCGGACCGGAGGCAACATCCCGGGGAGACGTTCGCAAAATATGCCACCGACTTACTGACCATGATGCGCCGGGCGGGCGGATTTCGTCGTGACGACCAGGTCGAACGATTATACGATAAAATGCATCCGGATTACAAGATATACGTCCGATACGACGAATGCATCCGCGTGACCGAATTGCACGCGCTAGCAGCGGAATACGAGGAAATTGAGCTCCAACGTCGCGCCGCGAGAAAGATCGAACACACCGACACGAACACACACACCATCGCGGTGATCTATAATCTCGAAGAGTGTTGTTGGCGCTGTAAACAGCCGAGACACACGCGATTCAATTGTAAAAAGCCGCCGAAAAAGTTTTGCTCGCAATGCAGGCGGGACGGCGTACTTACGAAACAATGTCATCCGATGCCGGGAAACGCCGAAAGGGCAGGGATGATCGCGACCGCCGCCTCGGCCCAAGTCCGAATAACATATAATCCGCGACCGCACGTAAACATCCACATCGACCGACACCGATATCCCGTGCTACTCGACTCCGGGTTTGAGATCTCGTTAATTAACAAACAAACCGCCGCCCGGGCCCGCCGCCACGGTCATACGTCGGAAGAAACCGGATACGCAATTCAAATGGCCAACGGCGCCGCGGCCAACATGCTCGGAAAAATCACGCTGCCGGTCCGAATCGGCAACCGAGTTTACCAGTATAAGTTCGCGATATTACCGAACCTAGACAGCCCCGTGCTGATCGGGGTCGACCTTTGGGCGCGAACCGGCTTGAGCATACCGCTACCTCGAGTCACCGCGAGTACGCAACGTCCTGGCTGCGCCGGTGACCTAGCAGCACGATCCGCGATAGAAGATGTCCGCGCGGAGTCGCGGGATATAATTCGCGGAATATATTTTCACGAACAACGTACTCGGACTATTGCGCAAGACAACGTCGCTTTTCGCAGATTTACTTCCGGGGAT
This sequence comes from Prenolepis imparis, assembly GCF_030444845.1. Classification (NCBI taxonomy): domain Eukaryota; kingdom Metazoa; phylum Arthropoda; class Insecta; order Hymenoptera; family Formicidae; genus Prenolepis; species Prenolepis imparis. The sequence continues at coordinate 91,353 of NW_028141221.1, read as the reverse complement.
TGCCCGCGACGGAGGCTATCCGAATATATGGTCACGCGTCCAGAACGCATAGATACAAGAGTGAATAGGAAACACGAATTTGCGATGTTTAGTTAGAGATATTCTGGGTACCTGTCGAACGAGTAATTAATCGCGTGGAAAACGGTCACTACTGTATTGCCGTCACTGTTCGTGTAGGGAGTTTCTTCTCCGTCGAGATACTTTAGATATGCGATTTGACACACAAGACAATGGTGGTGTGGGTCGCGAGTTTGTGTCAATCTGTTCAAATTACACACGGAACACGTTATCCCGGTGGGCAACTCACCGATTATGAGGAGGTGCTTTACTGAAATTACCCAATTGGACTTTTCGCTTGTGCTTAATTTGAAGTAACAACGTATGCACAACGCGGCGTCCGTACCTAGATGAATGTACCCTGTGGCACGTTGACAATAAATCGTCTCGACAGTCTCGATTGTCTCGTATTCCTCCTCAAAGGGTGGAATAATATGATTGGAAAAACTACGCGGACACATGAGTAATATATTGTTTAAACAATTAAAGCGTGTTAATATTGGAAAATATCCGTTTTCTTACTCTAGCACGAAAAGCGAAACCGGCCAAAGAATTTGGAAAGAGAAATCGCTCCTTTGTCTTTTTTTTTTATGACTGACCCTTTTTTCTATCGGACCCGAGTTTCACTTTTATGACTGACCCCTTTTTTTTATCATGACCCGAGTTTCACTTTTATGACTCTGTAGCTACGTACTATTTTAGTTTGGTTTGCCCGTTGAAAAAGTTGTTCATTTACAGTTAAAATAGAACGTTATTGTTACTTTTAAGTGAAACCGAAGGATCATAAGTTGACGAGAGATATTTCTTTTACTTACCTTTTAGTCGAGCTTGTAGTTGGTGGGTGGCAGTTCCACGATGTTTTGGAGTGGCTTCTCGTATTGCTCGTGCAAGGCTTCAGCTCTGCGTTGGAGGTAACCGGATTTGCGGGGGTTGTTTTCTGGGATGTCGACTGGCGGGGGCTCAGGTTTTTTGATGTCGATTTGCGATAATTTCGCGGGCCACTCTCTTAATAGCACGTGTTTGGTGAATAATGCCTCGTATTCAGGATCGTTGTAATAATCTGTGCCAATAATAGCTGAATATTCGTTTGGTTTTGCCGGGTGGTAATAACGCGCGACTATTCGACGAAGCTGATTCTTCCTTCCTGCACGGCGTGTCTTAGGCATTATAAATCATATAGAACATTCTGGAGACTGCGTTACTTTTACAATAAGTCGACGTGCGGCGGTCCTCACTGTCGGTTATTGTTTCGGTATATGACTGTGAGCGGGTTGTCCTCTCGAAACAGTCATTACAGGTTCCAGAATTTAATAGAAGAAATGAATTGTTTAGCAACGATGAGCGGTTCGTCCTCTCTAAATCGCAGCCTAGAATTCAATCGATAATAATTTATTTAATAAGTAATTATATGACACGTGCACGCTGGAGAAACAACTGAATTTAGAGATTTTGAGAATGAATATAAGATGTAGAACTAGAAACGCGTGAGGTTAAAGATGAGGTTGTATTTTCAAATAAATATTAGAATTGCTAATATAAAACACACAATTTATTTAAAGTTAACACTAGACGCACTTAATACAAAAAAACCAAATCTTAGAGTTAGAGCTTATTATTAGATTTAGAATTAGAGTTAGAATTTGAACTAGGATTTAGAGTTAGAGAGCGTTCGGAGTAGAACTGCTCTGGTTAGAGTCGCGATTAGAACTGACTAAGTTTGGGACTGATCTGAGGTCCTTCGTTCGGCGGCTCGGAGTTGCGGCGGCCCATGGTGGGGGACGTTTGCCGTAGTGGGAACGCTCACCGTGGTGGGAAAGTTCCTAGGCGCTACGCAGCGCCACGTTTAGGCACTAGGCGGAGTTAGACATCATGGCCGTCGCTGGCGCGCTTTTCAAAAAGCGCTTAAGGGACTTAGAATTATTTGTATGAGAAACATAAGAAAATGAAAAATGTTTAGCGGCCGGACAAAGACGAAAAATTACGCACGTTTTTATATATATATATATGCCGAATTTAATAAATTCAAAGAGGTGCACGGCCCGACCGATCGAACGCAGCACCATATACGCCTCCGCGACACCACTCCGATTAAGCAACGGTACCGCCCGCGGAACCCGGCGATGCAAGCAGTCATCGACCGAGAAGTCCGGAAAATGGAGGAAGCCGGAGTTATCGAACCATCGTGTAGTGCCTGGAGCTCACCGGTAGTCGTAATTAGAAAGAAGGATGGAAAATACCGGTTTTGTATCGACTTCTGCCGCGTGAACGACGTCACCGAAAAAGATGCATACCTGTTACCGCAAGTGACCGCGACGTTAGACAAATTACGAGGTGTACGATACCTCACCACCCTCGACCTAAAAAACGGGTATTGGTAGGTACTCTAACGTCGGAAAACCGCCCGATTACCGCGTTTACAATACCCGGACGCGGGTTATACCAATTCACCGTTATGCTCTTCGAACTACATTCCGCCCCCGCCATGTTTCAACGCCTATTAGATAAACTAATCGGCCCGACGCTGGAGCCAAATGTTTTTGTTTACCTCGATGACATCGTTAGTGAAACGTTTGAGGACCATCTCCGTCTGCTCACCGACGTTTTCCGCCGCCTACGCGACGCCCGATTACAATTTAATCCGGACAAATGCCGTTTTTGCGTCGATCAATTAAAATACCTTGGGCACGTCATCAACCGTTTCGGCATACGCACCGACCCGGAAAAAGTAAACGCGGTAGCCAACTGGCCACAACCGAAAACCATCAACCGCCTCTTTTACGAACCCGTTACCTCCGACCGAGCTATCCCGCCGTCCGAGTCGTAAAAGTCGATTGTTACATATTGACATAAAATATTTAGAGTAATTCCATTTTAAAAAATCAAGTTGACTTTAAAATGACCTTGAAAACCATCTCCTACAAACATTTCTATAACATTAACTTATTTCCTTCTTGAAGTACTGCAACTTTTATTTGAATTTTTTTTTCTATATACAATATTTTTGGAGATAAAAATTTGTAACGTTTTATTTTGAACACGTGGTATATATATATATATATATATATATATATATATGTATATATTGTGACGTGACATTTTTAAAATTCGTCCGTCACAAGGGTCAAATGACCCGACCGGGTAGGAGTTTATAATTGAAAAGAAATACAATTATTCCTCCTCAGAGGATTCTCTATGCTCAGCATAGTAAAATCTACAAACGCTCGACTCGAATTGGTGATAACGATTTTTCGGATCAGCATCAAATTTCATAGCCCATGATAATTTAGAGAATCAGTATGAGGATTTTTCAAACCTATTTCGCACGCATGTATCATCTGCACGATTAAATTAACCGGAATATTTGTCGATACTGCCGGAACATTCATATCTACGCTTAAGAAACGTTTACGTAGCGCCTTTCTTATTTCTTCAAGTCGCATGATTCGAGCTTTCCGCGACTGCAAATTTCCAATTAATAATTTCTTGGGGTTGATTTTCATTCCGAAAATTCTAGTTCTTGTGGGCATTGCTCTTCTAACAAGTCGATACATCCATCGCAATCTGGCTCCCAAATACAGTAAAACTTTTATCAATTTCATGTGGATGCATTCCTTCGATTAAATCTTGTTTTTTCAGCCCAGCAGCCTTCTCCAACGCAAGTTGTTCCAGTAAATCAATGTATTCCACCAGAGTTGACATCTTTATAGCACTTGCAGAATTATATATTTTACGTTTAATGCTTTCACACAGCACTTGAGTACAAGTCTGCTACTCTATAACACGACACATATATTATAATGTTGCTCCCCTCTTGATTTTTAATTCTACATCTCTCTTGATGTAACTGGAATATCATGTCTCGGCTAGCTCATCACTTTTTAAATCTCCAGAGAACGAAGAAATAGTTTTGCCAGCTATATCTTATTGGGAAAGAAATAATTAAACATAGATTAACAGTAAAAAAAAGACTATTTGTTACAAGCATCGTGAAGAATATTATTTACAGCACATGTTAATAATTCACGTTCAATAAGTGCGTTATCAAACATAGGGCTTTCACGTATCGCCTTTGCAGCATTGCTCGCATCGCGGATATTATCACTTTGTAAAATATTTACAAATTGATTAAATTTTTCAGTAACAATATGCAGATTTTCACACAACCAGGAATACATATGATCTATACATTTTTTTAAATTAAATAAACGTAATAAAGTTGATGGTTTCATGTATAAAGTATTATTAAATGATGTAATCTTTATAATTTTTGAAGTAGACATGTTAATCAATTCAAGTGTCAGATCACAAATCCATAGCGGAGTTTCAATTAACTGCTCAATATCAGCTCGTTTCTGCATTAGCGATTTCCATGTTTCAATAGGCAATATTATTTGATTGCTTCGATTATCGCCAATAGCCAATCCCACATAAGATATGACTCCAACACTGATTCCTATTTCCAAATACTTGTATGACGTAGCAGTCAGGGCGTATCTTCTTCCAAGTATACCGCACGATGAGAGGAAGCGCTATAAAAATTGTGATTATTTAAAAATCATTATTTAAAAAATCTTTATTTGACAAAAGAGACTCGAAACTTACTTGTCACATTTCTTCTTGCACAAAACATCACTCTCCTGAATTCTCGAAGCGTAATAATTTATGCTTCCGGCAGAGTACATTTTAAAATAATCTTTCACATAAGTGATTGAAGATACAATACTAAATCATTATTACAAGTTTTTATTGATACAATGCAATGGGGTGGGGATTATTGCTGACGCAATATTATTTTTAACGAATCATCAAAGCGCCGCTGCAAGGCCGCGATGACATCCTCAACGAAAAATTAGATGTAAAATAATGCAACATATCCAAAATTTCAAGCGCCAATGCACGGCTGCTATGACATCATCCGTGCGTGACAAAATCACAATTATCCGATTTGCAATATGTATCACGAGCGCCAATGTACGGCTGCTATGACATCATTCTCAACGAAATATTAGATGTAAAATAATGCAACATATCCAAAATTTCAAGCGTCAATGTATGGCTGCTATGACATCATCCTCAGATGAAATATTAAATGTAAAATAATGCAACATATCCAAAATTTTAAATGCCGATGCGCGGCTGTTATGAAATCATTTGTACGTGACATAATCCCCAATTTTCGATGTACGACTGCTATGACATCATCCTCAACGAAATATTATATGTAAAATAATGCAACATATCCAAAATTTCAAACGCCGATGCACGGCTGCTATCACATCATCCTCAGATGAAATATTAGATGTAAAATAATGCGACATACCCAAATTTTCAAGTGCCGATGTACGGCTTCTATGACATCATTTGTACGTTGTACAAAATCCCCAATTTTCGATGTACGGTGTCACGTCCGGCTACTTAAATTTTTCCACTCTTATACAAAATAATTCTAAGTTCTTATAACACCGTTCGAAATGCGCGCCAATGCCGGCCATGACATCTAACTCCGCCTAGTGCCTGAGCGCGGCGCTCCGCAGCACCTGGGAACTTCCCTACCACGGCAACTCCCTACCCTAGAGAGTTCCCCCACTCTCGGCCGCCGCAACCGAGCTGCCGAAAACCGAAGGACCTCAGAGCGAGCCCAGAGGAGCTCAGTTCTAATCGCGCCGTCAAGCAGAGCAGTCACCTTTAAGACTCTCTCCGAATTCTAAAATTCAAATTCTAACTCTAAGATTCTAATTCTAATTCTAAGACCCTAATTCTAACTTTAACTCTAAGATTCTAACTCTAAAATTTAACTTAGATACTTTGTATTACTCGTAGTGTTATACTAGAATAAAAGTGTTATATATATATATTCTAAATTCATTCTAAATTAGTTCCAACCTCGTGTATCTCCAAGCCTATATTATTTCTACAACGCATTTCGAATTCTCTCGCCTGCACACGCCGAATAATCCATTCCTAACAAATTATTATTCTATAACATAGAAATATTTTCTGAACCTCGTAGTGATTATTCAGAGAGGACGAACCGCTCATAATCTCTCGCCGAAAGCAACAACAAACAGTGAGGACCGCCGCACGTTAATTATTGCAGAAGCGAAACGACGTTCAGAACGTTTAAATTTTACAATGCCTAAAACATGCGTCAAGTAATCCATTCCTAACAAATTACTATTCTATAACATAGAAATATTTCCTGAACCTCGTAGTGATTATTCAGAGAGGACGAACCGCTCATAATCTCTCGCCGAAAGCAACAACGAACAGTGAGGACCGCCGCACGTTAGTTATTGCAGAAGCGAAACGACGTTCAGAATGTTTAAATTTTATAATGCCTAAAACACGCCGTGCAGGAAGAAAGAATCAACTACGGCGTATAACAGCACGACTACATCGCACTGAATCGACACGTGGTCTCTCTAATTTCATTGGAATCGACTATCATAACGACGCGGAATACGATAGATTGTTCGGCGACTCCGTGCCTTTTAGCATTAATAATAATAATAATAATCACGCGGACGTTAAATTACGGGAGTGGCCTATGCAATTGCACGCGATCGAAATCAAGAATTCCAAGGTGCCATTGAACGACATCCCGGACAACGATCCACGCCGTACAAGGTATCTGCAGAAAGGTCTGGCATCCTGTATACCCTCTACAACGCGGGTACCCCGGATCATCGCCATCCAGTCGTTGTCCATTCCTTGGAAATTAAATAAGGTAAGTGCTCAAGATATTTCTTTACAACACGAGCCTCCCTTCTGCCCGGGAACCCGCGAAATACAAGAATCTATTTCGGAAACTACGTCTACGCATTTTTGAATCACTTAACAATAATAACTAATAAATTCTCTTGCAATTTTAGAAATATTAGCTTACCACGTGGTTTCCAGAATATTCTCTGCGCGTCTTAAATTTTCTCATCTCCCAAAAAGAGAAATCGTGCGAAACCTTTTTTTTTATCAAGGGTCAGTTTATGGCCCTCATAAAACTGCAGTAGGTATCCTACAGTCAACCCTTTGGAAAATTCTAAATCTTTCCAGAATATCTAGAAACTTCGTGAACGTGCTAGAACATTCAAATCGACCTCATGGCAATTATTTATTTTAATTAACATTAGTTTAAACAATCAACTCCTATGTGTCCAATAATACCGTCACACTTGGACATCCCCACCACTTTGCTCCTCCCCAAGGATGATTCCGAGGAAGAAACTATTGAAGAAACCCTAAATAACCTCCCGTATTGCCAACGGATAATCGGTTTTATTAATAAGGAAACAAGTGCCGCTCTCTGTACGGATTGCCGTATGCGTTTACCTATCGGCGTGCAATCTGAGTGGTTAACTTGCGCTAAGCATCTCCTCGTTATCGGCGACGTACCGACCGGAGTCGTTTGCTCAGTCTGCAATTTTTACCGACTGTCGAAAACACGTGACATCGACCACCCTTGTTATCATTGCCAACGAGCTTACCTTCTGTACCGCCGTGGTGAAGAACCCTACCGTATCGACTCGGATGGTAATACAGTAATCACTATTTTCCACTCCGTCAACGATTCACTCGAACGATTCCGCGGATACATGGACTGATTCGTCAGTAATCGAACCTATACGAAACGCTCCCTCTCTCCCAAAACGCAACCGTGACCATAAAGGAAATACCTGTCGTCGTGGGTATCCCCGGAGTAATTCCGAAATACGACGTAGTCCGCCCCGCAGTTCGAGTTCGTAGGTCGCGATTTAAATTTCGTAAAATTTACGCCGCAACTGCACCCCCGGACGTAACAACGGCTGCTATCATCTTGAGATGAAATATTATCATCAAGATGTCAAAGTGTATTAATTTCAAGCGCCGATGCATCAGAGTTGCACGTGACAAAATTGTGCAACATACTCGAGTGTCAATGATCTCTACGATCAAATAAAAATCATGGTAAAGAGGTATACTACGTCAGTATCTATGTCAGAGGTTCAGCAAGAACATCTTGAAAAATGGAAGCAAGTTTAATGGAGCAATCAGCAAGGGTGAATTCGGTGGAAGAATTCACTGTGTGGGAGCAGCAATGTGATACATACATCGAATCATTGGAAGAACAAAGCCGAATCAAACGCCCACGATCGTAATTCGACAATCGCTTGTCGTTCAAATTGCTCGTCCTGGAAGGGTTGAAAAATTCGGTACGCAGATGTTTTGTACACGCAGGTGCCGGAAGCAGTTCGCGAGACATCGGACTCATATGGCGAGAGATTGATACGGCGTTCGAGAGCCACATTTTGACCGGTGCGGTAATAAACAGCAATCACATCGAACCTCGTCAATTTCTAGAGGATGCCAAAGAAATTGTGATCGAACACGTGCAAAAAGTGTTGCAAAAACATACTAGTGTAAAAGTGAACACTATATTTAATGGCGAGTTTGTGTCAGGCGATAAGCACGCCAATAAAAGTGTCAACATTAAAAACTTTGAAATCTTTCGCACCTCCGATTTACATGATTGGTACAAAGGCCGCGTTATCGAGCCCACACTAGCATCGCTAGAAGAATTTCAAGAACGTGATAGTGGTTGGGAATTAATGAACAAAAAAGCAGTAGTTAACGTGCAATCTAAAGACAATGCATGTTCCGCGTGGGCGGTGGTTGCTGCTCTGCATCCAGTTGCAAAATATAGTGAGAGAACGTCGTCATATCCGCACTGTACGACGGTGTTGAATCTCCAGGACATTGAGTTTCCGATGACGTTGAATCAAATTAAGAAATTTGAATTGGCAAATAACATCTCAATCAACGTGTACAGCATCGAAGAAAAGAACATTGTCCCAATACGTCTCTCGGAGGAAAAGAAAGACAGACACATCAATCTGTTGTACGTGCATGATAGCAACAGCATTGGACATTTCACGTGGATCAAGAATTTATCCCGATTTGTCAACTCGCAATTGAACAAAAACAATGACAGAAAATATATCTGCGATCGGTATGTATATTTATTGCAATAAAATTATATATTAAATAATCATAAAATAATTATAAAATGTTTAAAACTGCTATTATCTTTTACAAATGCTTGCATTATTTCGGTTCGGAGGACAAGCTGCAATCACACGCGGTAGACTGTGGGGAGATGAATGACTGTGCTATCCGGGTACCGAACGATAAGGACAAGTGGCTCGCGTTCAACAACTTTAATCGCAAAGAGCGACTTCCTTTTGTCGTATACGCCGACCTCGAATGTGTGCTGACAAAGACGGATAAGAAGGAAGAAGAAAAGAATTTATACCAACATCACCAAGTATTTAGTATAACATATTATGTACATTGCGCATATGACGATTCATTATTTGAGTATTATTCTCGTCGTAGTGTAGATTGCGTTTCGTGGATTTCCGAACAACAAAATTTAGCGATACGCGTAAAGAATATTTTAGCAACTAACGTCTCCATGATAAATTTAACATCAGACGAGTGGGAAAAATTTCATAGTGCGACGCATTGTCATATATGTGAGAAACCATTCACGCAAGATGACGATACACGCGTACGCGATCATTGCCATCTGACTGGCCGGTACCGAGGTCCCGCGCATTCAAATTGCAATCTAAATTATAAAAACTCCTTTTGTATTCCAATAGTATTTCATAATTTATCCGGTTACGACTCACATTTCATAATTAAGGAAATAGCTACAGCGTTCGAAGAGGGAATCGAATTACTTCCAATAACTAAAGAAAAATATATATCATTTATAAAAAATGTTCAATTTGCAGAAGACAAATTCAGAAATATTAAATTACGTTTTATCGATTCATATAAATTTCTCAATACTAGTCTCGACAAATTGGCATCATTTCTAAGTAAAGATAAACTCAAAAATTTTAAATCAAAATTTCAAAATTTATCCAGCGAAAATTTCAATTAATTAACATGGAAATGTGTCTTTCCATACGAATACATCAACTGTTTTGAAAGGTTGCATGATACGTGTCTACCACCGCGCAAATCGTTTTATAGTTCCTTGACCGATCACACTGTATCCGAGAACGATTACGCGCATACCGAAAACGTATGGGAACGGTTCTCCATTCGAACGCTAGGCGAATATAGCGATCTGTATTTAAAAACTGACGTCTTGTTATTAGCCGACATTTTTGAAAATTTCCGGGATAAATGTATCGAAATTATGGGCTCGACCCCGCGTATTACTATACTCTCCCCGAGTATACGTGGGTTGCCATGTTAAAGAACACAAAATTACGTTCGAATTACTTACAGACATTGACATGGCAATGTTTATCGAACGCGGTATACGCGGTGGATTGAGTCAATGTTACAAACAGATATGCACACGCTAATAACAAGTACATGCAGTCGTATGATCCATCGAAACCATCTTCGTATCTAATGTATTTCGATGTAAATAATTTGTATGGATGGGCAATTGTCACGTCCGGCTACTTAAATTTTTTTTACTCTTATGCAAAATAATTCTAAGTTCTTATAACACCGTTCGAAATGCGCGCCAATGCCGGCCATGACATCTAACTCCGCCTAGTGCCTGAGCGCGGCGCTCCGCAGCACCTGGGAACTTCCCTACCACGGCAACTCCCTACTCTAGAGAGTTCCCCCACTCTCGGCCGCCGCAACCGAGCTGCCGAAAACCGAAGGACCTCAGAGCGAGCCCAGAGGAGCTCAGTTCTAATCGCGCCGTCAAGCAGAGCAGTCACCTTTAAGACTCTCTCCGAATTCTAAAATTCAAATTCTAACTCTAAGATTCTAATTCTAATTCTAAGACTCTAATTCTAACTTTAACTCTAAGATTCTAACTCTAAAATTTAACTTAGATACTTTGTATTACTCGTAGTGTTATACTAGAATAAAAGTGTTATATATATATATATTCTAAATTCATTCTAAATTAGTTCCAACCTCGTGTATCTCCAAGCCTATATTATTTCTAAAACGCATCTCGAATTCTCTCGCCTGCACATGCCGAATAATCCATTCCTAACAAATTATTATTCTATAACATAGAAATATTTTCTGAACCTCGTAGTGATTATTCAGAGAGGACGAACCGCTCATAATCTCTCGCCGAAAGCAACAACAAACAGTGAGGACCGCCGCACGTTAATTATTGCAGAAGCGAAACGACGTTCAGAAAAAATTAAATTTTACAATGCCTAAAACACGCGTCAAGTAATCCATTCCTAACAAATTACTATTCTATAACATAGAAATATTTCCTGAACCTCGTAGTGATTATTCAGAGAGGACGAACCGCTCATAATCTCTCGCCGAAAGCAACAACGAACAGTGAGGACCGCCGCACGTTAGTTATTGCAGAAGCGAAACGACGTTCAGAATGTTTAAATTTTATAATGCCTAAAACACGCCGTGCAGGAAGAAAGAATCAACTACGGCGTATAACAGCACGACTACATCGCACTGAATCAACACGTGGTCTCTCTAATTTCATTGGAATCGACTATCATAACGACGCGGAATACGATAGATTGTTCGGCGACTCCGTGCCTTTTAGCATTAATAATAATAATAATAATCACGCGGACGTTAAATTACGGGAGTGGCCTACGCAATTGCACGCGATCGAAATCAAGAATTCCAAGGTGCCATTGAACGACATCCCGGACAACGATCCACGCCGTACAAGGTATCTGCAGAAAGGTCTGGCATCCTGTACACCCTCTACAACGCGGGTACCCCGGATCATCGCCATCCAGTCGTTGTCCATTCCTTGGAAATTAAATAAGGTAGGTGCTCAAGATATTTCTTTAGAACACGAGCCTCCCTTCTGCCCGGGAACCCGCGAAATACAAGAATCTATTTCGGAAACTACGTCTACGCATTTTTGAATCACTCAACAATAATAACTAATAAATTCTCTTGCAATTTTAGAAATATTAGCTTACCACGTGGTTTCCAGAATATTCTCTGCGCGTCTTAAATTTTCTCATCTCCCAAAAAGAGAAATCGTGCGAAACCTTTTTTTTATCAAGGGTCAGTTTATGGCCCTCATAAAACTGCAGTAGGTATCCTACAGTCAACCCTTTGGAAAATTCTAAATCTTTCCAGAATATCTAGAAACTTCGTGAACGTGTTAGAACATTCAAATCGACCTCATGGCAATTATTTATTTTAACTAACATTAGTTTAAACAATCAACTCCTATGTGTCCAATAATACCGTCACACTTGGACATCCCCACCACTTTGCTCCTCCCCGAGGATGATTCCGAGGAAGAAACTATTGAAGAAACCCTAAATAACCTCCCGTATTGCCAACGGATAATCGGTTTTATTAATAAGGAAACAAGTGCCGCTCTCTGTACGGATTGCCGTATGCGTTTACCTATTGGCGTGCAATCTGAGTGGTTAACTTGCGCTAAGCATCTCCTCGTCGACGACTCTATCGGCGACGTACCGACCAGAGTCGTTTGCTCAGTCTGCAATTTTTACCGACTGTCGAAAACACGTGACATCGACCACCCTTGTTATCATTGCCAACGAGCTTACCTTCTGTACCGCCGTGGTGAAGAACCCTACCGTATCGACTCGGATGGTAATATAGTAATCACTATTTTCCACTCCGTCAACGATTCACTCGAACGATTCCGCGGATACATGGACTGATTCGTCAGTAATCGAACCTATACGAAACGCTCCCTTTCTCCCAAAACGCAACCGTGACCATAAAGGAAATACCTGTCGTCGTGGGTATCCCCGGAGTAATTCCGAAATACGACGTAGTCCGCCCCGCAGTTCGAGTTCGTAGGTCGCGATTTAAATTTCGTAAAATTTACGCCGCAACTGCACCCCCGGACGTAACACAATGTGTCAACCATTACCATATGCAGATTTTCGATGGGTCGATGACATGTCTAGTTTCGATTTATCATCTATCGCGCTTGATTCGCCTACAGGCTACATCCTCGAAGTAGATTTAAAATATCCACAATGTCTTCACAATGCGCACACTGACCTACCGTTTTGCCCGACACGCGACAAAACGTCCGGTGCGCGACAGGAGAAGCTGCTCGCGACATTATACGATAAAAAGCGTTACGTGATACACTACCGCAACCTGCAGCAATGTACGCGTCACGGTCTTTAAGTTACAAAAATACATCGCATATTACAATTCGCGCAATCTCCATGGCTTCGAAATTATATCGAACTTAATATGCAATTTAGAACGCAAGCAAAAAATGATTTTGAAAAATATTTATATAAATTAATGAAGAATGCGGTATTTGGCAAGACGATGGAAAATGTGCGTAATCGTGTCGATGTAAAACTCATCACACATTGGGATGGATACGATGCAGAGGCAATGATTGCGAAACCAAATTTTCACAGTAGAAGCATCTTTTCTGAAAATCTAATCGCTGTCGAATTACGCAAACTCGAGGTAAAATTTTATAAACAAATCTATATCGGTATGTGCATACTCGACATCTCCAAAACGTGTTTATGCGAATTTCATCACGAGTACATGTCACCGCTATATCGCGACAGATGCCGGGTAATGTACACCGACACAGACAGCCTAATATATCACATTGAATGCGAAGATGTGTACGAGAATATAAAGCGCAACCTCGACAAATTTGATACGAGCGATTACGCGGTATACCGTACGCATTGTTCACAGCGTAATCGCTCGTATCAAATTTGACGAGATTTTCAGAAAAGATGCTTCTACTGTGAAAATTTGGTTTCGCAATCATTGCCTCTGCACCGTATCGTCCATCCCAATGTGTGATGAGTTTTACATTGACACGATTACGCACATTTTCCATCGTTTTGCCAAATACCGCATTCTTCATTAATTTATATAAATATTTTTCAAAATCATTTTTTGCTTGCGTTCTAAATTGCATATTAAGTTCGATATAATTTCGAAGCCATGGAGATTGCGCGAAATGCCTTGCATACATTTTTGCTCTAAGCCCTACAAATTCGATCATTATCGCGCCGTTGTTTTCATCTTTCATTAGACCGGGTACCTTTTTATTCACGAGCGGTATACCGTACGCATTGTTCACAGCGTAATCGCTCGTATCAAATTTGTGTGGATGGCAACTATATTATTCCACACTTTGAGGAGGAATACGAGACAATCGACACATCTACATATATATATATATCTAGGTACATTCATCTAGGTACGGACGCCGCGTTGTGCATACGTTGTTACTTCAAATTAAGCACAAGCGAAAAGTCTAATTGGGTAATTTCAGTAAAGCACCTCCTCATAATCGGCGAGTTGCCCACTGGAATAACGTGTTCCGTGTGTAATTTGAACAGATTGACACAAACTCGCGATCCACACCACCATTGTCTCATGTGTCAAATCGCATATTTAAAGTATCTCGACGGAGAAGAAACTCCCTACACGAACAGTGACGGCAATACAGTAGTGACTGTTTTCCACGCGATTAACAATTCATTCGACAGGTACCCAGAATACCTCTAACTAAACAACGCAAATTAGTGTTTCCTATTCACTCTTGTATCTATCCGTTCTGGACGCGTGACCATATATTCGGATAGCCTCCGTCGCGGGCAATCCCCGGAAGTAAATCTCCGAAAAGCGATGTTGTCTTGCGCAATAGTCCGAGTACGTTGTTCGTGAAAATATATTCCGCGAATTATACCCCGCGACTCCGCGCGGACGTAACAAAATTGGTAACAGCGGAGGGATCGATAAATCCGTACAATGGTTATCACGCGCAAGAATCCGGAAGAGAAGGGAGAAAAGGAAGGATCGAGTAAATAACTATCTGATTCCGAGTTAGCAGATATTCAAGCGAAATTAAAACAGAAGGAAGCCGATGCCGACATTGCGGCAGCTGAACTTAGGTTAAAGGAACAGCAAGAAAGTTTAAATAATGAAGCTGCATACATAGTAGAACAAAGAAAGAAACAAAATAGAAGAGAGCACGAAATCGAACTGCTCAAAAGCCAAATGAATAAGGATAGTTTCTGTCATAAGCAAGGGGTTAACTCTAGCGAAATGGATAATTTCAAAAATGATATTTTGTCCGAGATAGAACAATTACGTAGGGAGTTCGGGCGACATCGGCGCTCAACTAGTCCGACACCGCGCCACTCCGGGCAACCCATGTTGTAGTCCCAACCGGACCAGTTAGAGAATCGACGTACGGATCCTCTCAACCACCAAAAGTATCCTTTCGCGAAGCCACGGAATCCGTGCCAAATTTTGACGGATATAATGTATCGTTAAGTCAATTTATCCGAGCATGTCGCCGCGCTAAGGAAATCGTGCCTCAGTCATCCTAACGGAATCTCACGAAACTGTTAATAAATAAACTTCGCGGACGCGCATACTACGCTGTCGAAGACGAACCTCGTGAAACCGTCACTCAACTAATCGACCTTTTAAACATCGCCTTCGGATCTGCGAAAACGATAGACCAATACCGCGGAGAGCTCAGTACGGTATATCTCAAACCGAACGAGCATATGTTAGATTACATAAGTCGCGTTAAGGACCTCCGTTCCGCTTTCATTGACGCAGAACGCAGAGAGACGGGATACCTCGACGAAGGGACTAAAACCGACGTAGATGAGCTTACCGCGCGCTCTTTTTGCGATGGCCTTCCGCTACAAAATAGGTTACAAATGGACAGGCGCCTCTACGTCTTCCCCTTCGAAGCTTTTGCAAAAGCCAAGTCCCTCGCGAAACGAGAAGAGCTAGACAGAGAGCGATACTGTCACGTCCGGTCATATAAAATATTTACTTTCACTTGAAATAAATTCTAAGTCCTCTAAGCGCTGTTTGAAAAGCGCCCCAGTGCCGGCCATG
Source organism: Prenolepis imparis (assembly GCF_030444845.1). Lineage (NCBI taxonomy): Eukaryota > Metazoa > Arthropoda > Insecta > Hymenoptera > Formicidae > Prenolepis > Prenolepis imparis. Next base: position 75,441 of record NW_028141221.1, on the reverse strand, counting down.
ATGCCTAACTCAGCCTAGTGACTAAGAGAGGCGCTACGTAACGTCTAGGAACTTCCCACTACGGGGAAACGCCCCCGCCACACCGAGCGTCCCCCACTCTCGGGCCGCCGCAGCGCCAAGCCACCGAAAACGAAGGACCTCAGAGCAGTCCCAAAATCCGGGGGATCACATCGCGACTCCGATTAGAGCAGTCATACCTTGAACGCTCTCCTAATTCTAAATCTAATTCAATTCTAACATTCTAACTCTAATATTATAAGTCCTAACTCTAGTATTAAAACTTTAACTTTAGTTAACTTTGTATCGTGTAGTGTTAATTTAGAATAAAAGTGTGTGTTTCATTTATAATAATTCTCCACATTTATTTTAAACAATTCCAATTCCAATTTCACGCGTTTCCAATATAATATTTTGCTTTAATATTATTACTATTCTAATATTACGATTTTAGTATTGCTAAAATATTCTAAAACGAGTTCTTCCAATCTGCACGTGTAGTGAAAATCTATTATATAAATAATTTTCTTAGTGGAATCCAAGCTGCGACTTAGAGAGGACGAACCGCTCGTCGCTGCCGCACGATTTCACTTTTCTTATAATTTCTGAATTCTGTTGTGACTACTTTGAGAGGACGAATCGTTCGTAGTTACGCACAGGAACAATAACCGACAGTGAGGACCGCCGCACGTCGACTTATTGTAAAAGTGACGCAATATTCAGAATGTTTTATATTATAAATCTTTATGCCTAAGACACGCCGTGCAGGTAGGAAAAACCAACTTCGCCGTTTAACCGCGCGACTCTACTATCCAGCATCATCGAGTGAATATTCAAATCTCATCTGCACCTACTATCATAATGACTCAGAGTACGATAATTTATTTGACGGAACCGCGCCGTTCGCTGTTAATAATAAAGACGTTAAACTGAGAAAGTGGCCAGTGCAATTGACTCCAATCGAAATCGAAAACCCTCGTATTCCGAGAGACGACATCCCGGACAACGATCCTCGTCGCACCCGGTACTTGCAAATCAGGGCGGACATCCTGCACACCCATTACGACGCGCCTATTCCAGAGCATCGGGGAACCACTGTCCACCCCCTAAAGATCAACTAAGGTAAGTCTCAACTATTATGAACAATTGAAATAAATAATAAAATTCAACGCTAAGATTCTAATACTAAAAGATAAGACTATTTGCCGTCACAAATAGCCAAATTTTCAAAATAATTTCAAACACATACGTGCGTGTATAATTATTGTTTAAACATATTTAAAATTAATATTTTCTACGAAATTTGAAATATAACCTTACACGTGGTCTCTAGAATATTCGTAAAGACTCTTGGAAAACTGTATTTTCCAAGGGCCATAAAAGTGAAACTCTGTTTTTTGCCTAGGGTCATAAAATCGACCCTTAGACCCTTGATAAAAAAAAGGGGTCTTGACGATTTCTCTTTTGCAAACTAAGCTAACGTAGCACACTCAATGAATATTCTAGAATTCCGAATAAAATAACGCGAACGTTTTATTCATTTATTTAATTCCATTTATTTAAATAATTCAATTCACCCATGTGCCCAATAAGGCCTCAGTACCTCACCGCCCCGTACATCTTGCCTCTTCCCGAAGAGGAAGAAGAGCCTATTGAACAGGGAACCCCTTACTGCCAAATATCATTCGGGTTTATTAATAAAGAAACAAATGCCGCCCTTTGCGTAGATTGCCATATGCGCTTACGCGGTACTGCTCGAAACGAATGGTTGAACATTGCCAAACATTTGCTCGGAATCGGTAACTTACCAACCGGAATAATTTGCTCAGCGTGTAACTTCCATCGACTGTCGGTAACTCGCGACCCTCAATTCCGCTGTTACCGTTGTCAGATCGCTTACCTACGGTACATCAACGGCGAAGAAACCTTTCGTATCGACACCGATGGTAACATAGTAATTACAATTTTCCACTCCGTCGATGATTCCCTCGAACGTTTTCAGGATTATATTCGATAATATCCCCATACTCCTGAGTAACATTTGCAACTCCCTCGTACGAATCTTAAGGCGACACCCTCCACTCCGCAAGACATTGAACCGTTGCATGTAGCCTTAGCGGAACACCCTTCGTCGTGGGTATCCCCGGAAAGGTTTTCCGAAGTACGACGTTGTTCAGTGCGATAGTCCGATCACGTGGACCGCGATAATCATTTCTCGCGAATTTCACGCCGCGACTGCGCTCCGGACGTTGCGACCGACAGGCGCTCACAGCTCGAATATTCCCGTTTCAGCAACAGAGCCGAGACCTGGATCTTCCAAGGAGTGAAGCCAAGGTACCTGTAAATTTAAAGAGAGAAATGTATATAGTTAGTTATAAGTTTATTTAAAATAATAATTATAAAGTTTAAAAGGAAAAAAGAATTATAATTAAAATTATAATTGGAAAAGGAATAAAAAGTTAAATAAAGTCAAAATGTAAAATAATATAAATATTTAAAGGTAGATCAAAATAGACTTAAGTTTTAAAGATAGAGTTTTGAATAAAAGTATAAGTTGTTTTTATTTTGTTTAGCAAACTTTAAGTTTGATAAGACTCTAATTATAGAATGCGCATGAGCAAAAGTTAATTGAAATAATAAGAGCGCAGAAGGAATAGTTAATTTTGATTTATAATTAAAAGGAAAGATAAATCCTATAGTTATTTTGAGTTGAAACATTAATTATAATATACGCACGATAGAGCGTACGAACAGAGGTTCGTAATATAATTAATAATAATCTTTTAATAATTAGAATAAGTTTGTAACGTTGGAAGAAAATGGAATATATGAAAACAAAATAAAAAGGAAGAGATTAGAGAACGATCCGTATGATCAGTGCGAGGTCAATAAACGAATCGTTATATAACTCTAATAACGTAACCTTATAAATATTTGAGACACATTCCAATCATTAATTCAGTTAGGAAATTATTTTGAATTAACGTAATGCAAAATCAATCATAAACAGGTGATGAAAAATAAAGACACTGATTGGAAATTATTTTATAATTTAAAGCAAGCAGACAGATGCTATTTATTTTTAGTTTTATTAGAATTATTAATTGACGTTATTTTTAGTTGTGAAAAATAATCACGGTTTGTAGTCAATTAATAATATTAATTTATCAGCATTATGTTCAAGGAATAAATGATTGAAGTGTGTATATATGTAAATATGAATGTACAGATAGTTGTAAGCATTATAATATACGCGAAGCGTCCGCTAAGAACGCGAAAAGGGAAATGATATGATTGGCTAGCGCGAGCGTGGTGGGGATAACTAGGTAACTACCAAGCGGCGAGCGCGGACCATAACGAGACGCCTGACGCGCTATTGGCGCTGAACGACTGCCAGCGTGGAGGACACGGATTGGCCGGTGACCCAGTAGTGGGGAGGCATAGTATAAGAAGCAGCGATCCGAAGACTCGACAGCGAGAGTCTCACCGAATCCCGACGCGTAAGGATCGCTCGGCGATGGGGGTTTTCGCTCACACCCTCGTACCGTGTAGAAAAAACACGTTCAAGCTCGTTGACGCGAACGCGAAATAACTTGTAACGAAACGTGACGTGATATAAGTGCGAGAATTGTAACCGCGTTATTACCTGCCATAGTAAAACAGCGCGAGTAAATTTAATTGAGATTCCCTGTAACAAATCATAATTTCATTAAATATATATAACGTATTAGTGACAATAAAAATCAAGTGTTACTTACCTGTGATACTTACCCAATCCTAATCGGTTGAGTGACATCCTTGTGAATGGTTGTCCTGTCGATGATTCCGGATCCTACGGGCGGTGCATCGATGTCCAACGGCGACCTGAAACAGAAAAAGAAGGAAGTCTAAATCGAGGAAATAGGGAAATTGGCTCGAAGAAGGATCTTTGGCCAAAAGTTGTCCATCGTTACTTACCAAACAACAAAACCTTGATATTTCCACTGGTTAAAATACCTGGCGACCGATGAAACTTGGCGAAAGCGTTGCAACCTGGGGACTGGTGAGTGATACGTATCACGCGTTACTCTCTAAAGACCGGTCACAGTAAAATGGTGACGTTAGTATGTCTTTGTCGCGGCCTTCTGCATTTGCGAGTCTTGAGTCAGACAAAATTTATGTAGTCGTGAGACATTAATCGTGAATAGCAGTAAACGATCTGGCGACCGTGACTACGGACTTAAAAATCTTCGGAAAAGATACACTGTCACAATTCCACAGCGATCTGGCGACCGTGACAGCCAGCTTTTGAAAAAAGCTGGACAAAATAGTTTACCAATCTGGTAACCGTGAGAATCGGACTTAGTAATCTTCAGAAAGATTAAAAATAAAGTAAACTCTTAACAGCCGTAAAAAGTGTTAAATAGAGTCACGCGGTAAATTACAACATCAAAATTTGATGGAAAAACCGTAAAATTCGAAACAGTCGATACAAAGATGTTCTCGAATAATTAACCTAGTAACAACCGTGAAAAGTTATACAAAATACAGCATGATTAATATCGTAACAGCTGTCAAATTATTATGACCGTTATATTCGGAATTAGTAATATAATTTTCGGATAAATAAGACCGTAAATTCGCGAAAAAATAAAAACGATTGCCCGTTAAAGTCTTTGTAAAAGCGAAGTACGCGACATAGGTAACCGACAAAGTAGCGGCACAGCGAAAGTAATCGGATAAACATTACCAAAGCGCGGAAGCGAAATCAAAACGAACACGTCAAATCAAAATCGCAATATACAAATTTACATTCGATTTGAAATTTCGAATAGTAAAATAAAAGGTCTGAAATAATACGAGGAAGCAAAGCATAAAACTAGTACATCTACGCGATAAGAGACGCGAAAAAAGCTAACAAAAATTCTAAAAGCAATCAAGTACTGCGAAAAGAGTGAAAAAAGCGTTTCAAGTACCCTAAGTGAAACGAAATCTAAGTAGTTTAAACAAATATTGTCGAAAAAAGGTGAAAGGGAATAGCATAAAATAAATCTCGAAAAGCAGGAAAACGGTTCGAAAAAGAATAGCAAAAAGCGAATAAATCTCGTAAGGTAGGATAGAACGTGGAACGCGAATAAACCTCAATTTTGCAAAATCGTTTAGCAAGATGAGCGACGACGAGCAAAGACCGACAAATTTCGGAAACGTAGAGCACACACCAAATCTACCATTAAGATCCGGAAAAATACGCGATATGGCGGATAAAGCGAATAAGCGAACGGACGAAGCGATCGGAACGCAAAGCGAACACGGCGAAAACATCCATAGACTCGATCAAATCGAAAATAAATTGGATGAAATAATGAAAGCGTTAAGCACTATAACATACGCGAGATCGAAAAATCCATCACCCGAAACTGTGATGAGCGATGAGTCGTATAATCCGTATCCAACAAAACGTAACGTAGTTAGAAATCAAAATATTAGACTACCACGCGGTGGCTGGATTAAAAATCCATTTGATGATCTAAAATTTACGGGAAAAACGGATGATCTCAATCCAATGAGATTTTTAAAAAAATTCGATAATGTGGCAAGATTCGAAGACGTCGACGAAATAGATCAACTTCATTTCTTTGGGAGATGTATGCGCGATCAGGCGTCAATTTGGTTCGAGATCCATGAATTCGATAATATAAATGACGCGAAAACAGAGTTCGTTAATTATTATTGGGGCGAAAATCAACAGGCTAAATTCAGAGAGAGGCTATATACCGGTAGGTACAAGCCCAGTAAAAATCTCCGTATGGCCGATACGCATTAGACCTAGCGCGGAAAGCAAAAACGCTAGAACCGCCAATGGGGGACGCGGAAATAATTCGTTGCCTTAAACGACACTTTGAAAAGGAAATCGCGAGAGAAATCAAATTAGCATCGGTAAAAAATATCGCAGATTTCACGTTCCTACTAGAGGAAATAAACGATGAACGCGAAAAAGAAACCGAAATGAAAACGCGTGAAAAACAAAACGCGAAGTCAAATGTGACTAATAAAAAAGTGCAAAAAACGGAATACGCGAAACCTAATTATTGGAAAGCGAATAGATTCCAAAAATACGATGGTAGCAAACCGAAAGCATTACCATGGCACGATAATATAGACGAAAGTCGTAAAAGCGCGAAAAAGAATAAACCCGAGTTAGAACTTCCAGATAGCGAAAGCGAAACCAATAACCGTAATAAAAATTCGATTAAAGCCAAAGCAAACGCGAAATACAACGCGAATAAAAATGTAGGCGAATCGAAAGGAACCGGTAGGAAGGGAGTCAACGCGATAGGGGTAAAAAATTCAAAAGTAAAATCACCCGAAGGGGGAGAAAGCGCGAAAGAAAATAATGATAGCGATTCGGAAATCGAAGAGAAGCAAATCACGATAATGCGAACGCGAGAAATCATTAAAGACCTCGAAGACGAAGAGAAAGACGAAATAAAAAAACCGACATACGAACCGATCATTAAAGTCACGGTGAACGAGATAAAAATCGATACGTTGATAGATACGGGGGCTGAAGTTTCGGTTATGACGCGCAAAACTCTAGATCGTTTAAAAGAGTCAAAATCAAATATAGATCAAATCCCGATTCGAAAAAGGAAACTCAGAGGAGCGTTCGGGGAACAAGAATCTATAATCGCGAGTAAAATACAAATACCCGTGAATACAAATGGAAATATTTTAACTAGCGAATTCTTTATGGTTGAAAAACTAGCTTACCCGATGGTAATAGGCAGAGATATGCTAAGGAAATATAACGCGAATCTAATTTGGATCGAGGGAGAATTCTCGTTGAAATTCAATACAGAAAACGCGAAGAAATTTAAAATAGCTTCTATCGAAAAATCTAATTTAGAAGGGGGCGTAACTTTAAAACAAATACTCGAAAAGCACAAGCAGGCATTCCAACAAAAAATCGATAAAGTTAATCACTACAAGCACAGGATAGAAATGTCAGACGACAAACCTCCGAAGCGTAGGACCTATCCGATACCGGAAGTGCATCGCGATAAAGTGAAAGAGTTAATAGACGAGTGGGAGAAACAAGGGATAATCGCGAAAGCGGCAACACCTTACATAAGTCCTCTCGTTGCAGTGGTAAAAAAGTCAGGCGATATTCGTGTATGCCTAGACGCGCGCGAAATAAATCGTAAAATGATCAGAGACCACGCACAACCTCCAACGATAGATGAAGTGTTTAGTAAAATGGGGAACCGAAAATTCTTCACAACGCTAGATATAACACAAGCCTTCTGGCAAATACCGCTCGAAAACGAAAGTCAAAAATACACAGGTTTTATGTTTCAAAACCAAACCTACGTTTTTAAAAGATTACCATTTGGTCTGAAAACGGCAGGGGCATCGTTCACGAGAGCGATGAATCGAGCATTAGAAGACGATGCGTTAGATTTTGTAATCGTATATTTAGACGATATTCTTATCGCGTCAAACTCACTCGAGAAACATTTACAACACATAGATACCGTGTTAGAAAGACTAGACAAGGTAGGATTCAAAATTAATAAAAACAAATGCGAATTCCTACATAAAGAGATTAAATTTCTCGGACACACGTTCGATGAAATATCCGCGAGTATTAACGAGGACAGGAGAAGTTCCGTTAAGAATTTCCCAAAACCTAAAAACAAAAAAGCAATTCAAGCTTTTCTAGGGCTAGTTAATTGGGATAGACGATTTATAAAAAATCTCGCGAGACTCACGAAACCGCTAGAAAACCTTCTTAAAAAAGACACAAAGTTTACGTGGACCGAAACGGAACAGGAAGCGTTTAATAATATAAAGGTAGCATTTGATGAAGCACCGACGCTATACCTAATCAAATCCAAAATGAATTTCGGGGTAGACGTAGACGCGTCAAAGACTGGTTTAGGCGCAAGACTTTATCAATTCAATGAGTCAGAACCGGAAAAAAAGTTAACAATCGCATATGCGAGCCGTAGCTTAAAACCCGCAGAGAAAAACTACACGATAACAGAGTTAGAATGCTTAGCATTAGTATTCGGTCTTAAGAAATGGCACATTTTATTAATGGGAAGACGCGTGAAAATTAATACAGACCACAAAGCTTTTCAGTTTGTGAGCTCGTGCGCGAACGCAAGCGAGCGGATAGCTAGATGGATGTCGTTCTTAATGGAGTTCGACTTGCAAATAAATCACATTCCCGGAAAAGAAAATATAACGGCAGACACGTTATCGAGACAATTCGCGGAAAATAGCAGCGCAGCGATTAACGACAACGAATTCAAAATATACCCGGTATTAGCACGCGAACAGCGACACGATTCAATTGCATGGATCGAAATGTTCAAAAAAGCACAGCAAAATGACATTGAATTGCAACAAAAATTAGTATCACAACGCGATAGATACAAAATTAGAAACGGTTTAATTAGAATCGAAAATGGACCGGAAGAGCGAATAGCAATACCGGACAAAATAGCGTGGAATCTAATAGATTCAGTCCACAAGTTCCTATTGCACTTCGGAACTGACAAAACGCTAGCATTTACAAAGAAATATTTTAAAATCGGAAATCTAGACAGATTAGTACGTGACGTAGTAGCGTCATGCGAAACGTGTTTAGCGACCAAGTATTATACCAGACCTACTCGAGGACCGGAATACTACGAGTTACCGGGAGATAAAAATAAAATTATATCAATGGATATATTTGGCCCGTTACCGAGAACATAATCGCAAAATAGATACATATTGGTTACAATGGACCAATTCTCAAAGTTCGTTAAATGTTATCCGATGACGAATCAAAAAATTGAAACGATAATCGCGAACATAGAGAACAATTATTTACGCGAAATGAACACATCCGAGACTGTGGTAACAGACAACGGCGGTCAATTTCTTACCGAACGGTGGACGCGATACGCGGAACAAGCCGGTTTCCAAGTAAGACGCACATCGCCATACAACCCGCAGTCAAATCCAGTAGAGCGCGTAATGCGTGAACTAGGACGCGTGATTAGAGCGTATTATCATGATCGACACACACGTTGGGACGAGATAATTCAAAGGTTCCAAGATACGATCAACAACACAAGTCACTTCAGCACAGGAGAAGTACCGACGGATCTATATCCACAGCTGCAACCCAGTCTGACAATCGATCCAAGGTTACAACCTGAAGAACGTGAAAACGTAAATCCAGCCGAACAAATCGAGAAAGTCAAGCGATATCTCGAGAAAAAGGCAAGTGACAGAAAAAAACAAACAGATAAACATGAGGCGGCAAAAGAATTCCAACCGGAAGACAAAATCTGGGTGAAACTTCACCGCAGATCTGATGCAAGCCGAAAAACCAATAAGAAGATACATCTGGTTTATCAAGGTCCGTACAAAGTACGACAAGTAATCAGAACCAACGCCTATTTAATAGAAACGTTAGACGGAAACGTCATAGGCACGTACAACACAAGGCAGTTGAGACCACGCAGGAATCCGACACTAAAAACGATCGACGAAGAGGATGTACCAGCGATAAATCTCATCACAGTAATACCGATCGAAAGGTTAATGGAGACACCTGGAATACTGCTAAACAAAAGAAGAAATTCCAGTTTAGAAGGGGGCGTCGTAAACAAGAAAAATAACAACGCCAAGAAACCTGAAGACTTACCGGAATTAAATGAAACGAAGAAACTATCCTTTCTTATCAGAGACACATCTGAAAAACAAGAGAAACAATTGGGAAAATCAAGATCCAAGAGATACTTACATGAGTCGAAAATCCATCCTGAGGGAGCGGCGACGAAGAACCCAATACCTGAAAATAAAAAGAAAGGGGATATAAATCAAATCGAATTTCAAATATATACGGATAATAAACGAGATTTAAAAGTCAAACTTAACAAAAATTTGACGAATCAAATTTTCAATTCAGAAGAACAGCTATCCAAGAAGGAGGGCGAAGAACAGCTTTCAGCAACAGCGAAGATCAATTCCGATCGAGAACCTGAAAGAAAAAAGAAAATTCTAGTCAATTACAAGCGTACAATAAAAGATTACGAATTGACAAGGAATGAGGAAAAATTAACAATAATAGATAAAATTCCACTAATTGTTAATACAAGAACGAAAAACAAGAATTGTCAACGCAGGAAGTTCAAGCGAAGATGAAAGCACTACTGCTCACGCAGGAAGCGAGAGTGGGGTTAGCGATCGAGGCGAAGAGGACGACCGAGCGGCAGACATAGTATACATTCGTCAAACGGCCAAACAATTTGCCGAAATGGACGAACGACTAAAAATTCTTGATCAACGCGAAAAAGAATTGCGAGATCGTGTAAATCAGTTATCTGAAACACGAATGAACGCGTTTCACAGCGAATCGCGAAAAAAGGAGCGAATAAAGAGACTCGAAAAATTAGTCGAGATGCTCGAAAACGCACCTGAAGTACCTAAAGATAGTGACGGGGATGAGACTTTAACCGACCTAATACACTGTTACGTCCGGGGGTGCAGTTGCGGCGTAAATTTTACGAAATTTAAATCGCGACCTACGAACTCGAACTGCGGGGCGGACTACGTCGTATTTCGGAATTACTCCGGGGATACCCACGACGACAGGTATTTCCTTTATGGTCACGGTTGCGTTTTGGGAGAAAGGGAGCGTTTCGTATAGGTTCGATTACTGACGAATCAGTCCATGTATCCGCGGAATCGTTCGAGTGAATCGTTGACGGAGTGGAAAATAGTGATTACTGTATTACCATCCGAGTCGATACGGTAGGGTTCTTCACCACGGCGGTACAGAAGGTAAGCTCGTTGGCAATGATAACAAGGGTGGTCGATGTCACGTGTTTTCGACAGTCGGTAAAAATTGCAGACTGAGCAAACGACTCTGGTCGGTACGTCGCCGATAACGAGGAGATGCTTAGCGCAAGTTAACCACTCAGATTGCACGCCAATAGGTAAACGCATACGGCAATCCGTACAGAGAGCGGCACTTGTTTCCTTATTAATAAAACCGATTATCCGTTGGCAATACGGGAGGTTATTTAGGGTTTCTTCAATAGTTTCTTCCTCGGAATCATCCTCGGGGAGGAGCAAAGTGGTGGGGATGTCCAAGTGTGACGGTATTATTGGACACATAGGAGTTGATTGTTTAAACTAATGTTAGTTAAAATAAATAATTGCCATGAGGTCGATTTGAATGTTCTAACACGTTCACGAAGTTTCTAGATATTCTGGAAAGATTTAGAATTTTCCAAAGGGTTGACTGTAGGATACCTACTGCAGTTTTATGAGGGCCATAAACTGACCCTTGATAAAAAAAAAAGGTATCGCACGATTTCTCTTTTTGGGAGATGAGAAAATTTAAGACGCGCAGAGAATATTCTGGAAACCACGTGGTAAGCTAATATTTCTAAAATTGCAAGAGAATTTATTAGTTATTATTGTTAAGTGATTCAAAAATGTGTAGACGTAGTTTCTTGTATTTCGCGGGTTCCCGGGCAGAAGGGAGGCTCGTGTTGTAAAGAAATATCTTGAGCACCTACCTTATTTAATTTCCAAGGAATGGACAACGACTGGATGGCGATGATCCGGGGTACCCGCGTTGTAGAGGGTGTACAGGATGCCAGACCTTTCTGCAGATACCTTGTACGGCGTGGATCGTTGTCCGGGATGTCGTTCAATGGCACCTTGGAATTCTTGATTTCGATCGCGTGCAATTGCGTAGGCCACTCCCGTAATTTAACGTCCGCGTGATTATTATTATTATTATTAATGCTAAAAGGCACGGAGTCGCCGAACAATCTATCGTATTCCGCGTCGTTATGATAGTCGATTCCAATGAAATTAGAGAGACCACGTGTTGATTCAGTGCGATGTAGTCGTGCTGTTATACGCCGTAGTTGATTCTTTCTTCCTGCACGGCGTGTTTTAGGCATTATAAAATTTAAACATTCTGAACGTCGTTTCGCTTCTGCAATAACTAACGTGCGGCGGTCCTCACTGTTCGTTGTTGCTTTCGGCGAGAGATTATGAGCGGTTCGTCCTCTCTGAATAATCACTACGAGGTTCAGGAAATATTTCTATGTTATAGAATAGTAATTTGTTAGGAATGGATTACTTGACGCGTGTTTTAGGCATTGTAAAATTTAAACGTTCTGAACGTCGTTTCGCTTCTGCAATAATTAACGTGCGGCGGTCCTCACTGTTTGTTGTTGCTTTCGGCGAGAGATTATGAGCGGTTCGTCCTCTCTGAATAATCACTACGAGGTTCAGAAAATATTTCTATGTTATAGAATAATAATTTGTTAGGAATGGATTATTCGGCATGTGCAGGCGAAAGAATTCGAGATGCGTTTTAGAAATAATATAGGCTTGGAGATACACGAGGTTGGAACTAATTTAGAATGAATTTAGAATATATATATATATATAACACTTTTATTCTAGTATAACACTACGAGTAATACAAAGTATCTAAGTTAAATTTTAGAGTTAGAATCTTAGAGTTAAAGTTAGAATTAGAGTCTTAGAATTAGAATTAGAATCTTAGAGTTAGAATTTGAATTTTAGAACTCGGAGAGAGTCTTAAAGGTGACTGCTCTGCTTGACGGCGCGATTAGAACTGAGCTCCTCTGGGCTCGTGTCACGTCCGGCTACTTAAATTTTTTCACTCTTATGCAAAATAATTCTAAGTTCTTATAACACCGTTCGAAATGCGCGCCAATGCCGGCCATGACATCTAACTCCGCCTAGTACCTGAGCGCGGCGCTCCGCAGCACCTGGGAACTTCCCTACCACGGCAACTCCCTACTCTAGAGAGTTCCCCCACTCTCGGCCGCCGCAACCGAGCTGCCGAAAACCGAAGGACCTCAGAGCGAGCCCAGAGGAGCTCAGTTCTAATCGCGCCGTCAAGCAGAGCAGTCACCTTTAAGACTCTCTCCGAATTCTAAAATTCAAATTCTAACTCTAAGATTCTAATTCTAATTCTAAGACTCTAACTCTAAGATTCTAACTCTAAAATTTAACTTAGATACTTTGTATTACTCGTAGTGTTATACTAGAATAAAAGTGTTATATATATATATATTCTAAATTCATTCTAAATTAGTTCCAACCTCGTGTATCTCCAAGCCTATATTATTTCTACAACGCATCTCGAATTCTCTCGCCTGCACACGTCGAATAATCCATTCCTAACAAATTATTATTCTATAACATAGAAATATTTTCTGAACCTCGTAGTGATTATTCAGAGAGGACGAACCGCTCATAATCTCTCGCCGAAAGCAACAACAAACAGTGAGGACCGCCGCACGTTAATTATTGCAGAAGCGAAACGACGTTCAGAACGTTTAAATTTTACAATGCCTAAAACACGCGTCAAATAATCCATTCCTAACAAATTACTATTCTATAACATAGAAATATTTCCTGAACCTCGTAGTGATTATTCAGAGAGGACGAACCGCTCATAATCTTTCGCCGAAAGCAACAACGAACAGTGAGGACCGCCGCACGTTAGTTATTGCAGAAGCGAAACGACGTTCAGAATGTTTAAATTTTATAATGCCTAAAACACGCCGTGCAGGAAGAAAGAATCAACTACGGCGTATAACAGCACGACTACATCGCACTGAATCAACACGTGGTCTCTCTAATTTCATTGGAATCGACTATCATAACGACGCGGAATACGATAGATTGTTCGGCGACTCCGTGCCTTTTAGCATTAATAATAATAATAATAATCACGCGGACGTTAAATTACGGGAGTGGCCTACGCAATTGCACGCGATCGAAATCAAGAATTCCAAGGTGCCATTGAACGACATCCCGGACAACGATCCACGCCGTACAAGGTATCTGCAGAAAGGTCTGGCATCCTGTACACCCTCTACAACGCGGGTACCCCGGATCATCGCCATCCAGTCGTTGTCCATTCCTTGGAAATTAAATAAGGTAGGTGCTCAAGATATTTCTTTACAACACGAGCCTCCCTTCTGCCCAGGAACCCGCGAAATACAAGAATCTATTTCGGAAACTACGTCTACGCATTTTTGAATCACTTAACAATAATAACTAATAAATTCTCTTGCAATTTTAGAAATATTAGCTTACCACGTGGTTTCCAGAATATTCTCTGCGCGTCTTAAATTTTCTCATCTCCCAAAAAGAGAAATCGTGCGAAACCTTTTTTTTTTATCAAGGGTCAGTTTATGGCCCTCATAAAACTGCAGTAGGTATCCTACAGTCAACCCTTTGGAAAATTCTAAATCTTTCCAGAATATCTAGAAACTTCGTGAACGTGTTAGAACATTCAAATCGACCTCATGGCAACTATTTATTTTAACTAACATTAGTTTAAACAATTAACTCCTATGTGTCCAATAATACCGTCACACTTGGACATCCCCACCACTTTGCTCCTCCCCGAGGATGATTCCGAGGAAGAAATTATTGAAGAAACCCTAAATAACCTCCCGTATTGCCAACGGATAATCGGTTTTATTAATAAGGAAACAAGTGCCGCTCTCTGTACGGATTGCCGTATGCGTTTACCTATTGGCGTGCAATCTGAGTGGTTAACTTGCGCTAAGCATCTCCTCGTTATCGGCGACGTACCGACCGGAGTCGTTTGCTCAGTCTGCAATTTTTACCGACTGTCGAAAACACGTGACATCGACCACCCTTGTTATCATTGCCAACGAGCTTACCTTCTGTACCGCCGTGGTGAAGAACCCTACCGTATCGACTCGGATGGTAATACAGTAATCACTATTTTCCACTCCGTCAACGATTCACTCGAACGATTCCGCGGATACATGGACTGATTCGTCGGTAATCGAACCTATACGAAACGCTCCCTTTCTCCCAAAACGCAACCGTGACCATAAAGGAAATACCTGTCGTCGTGGGTATCCCCGGAGTAATTCCGAAATACGACGTAGTCCGCCCCGCAGTTCGAGTTCGTAGCTCGCGATTTAAATTTCGTAAAAATTACGCCGCAACTGCACCCCCGGACGTAACAAAACTGGTGACAGCGGTGGGATACTGAAATTTCCGAGCTATGGTCGGGACGCGCGGAAGACAGGGAGATAAGGAAGAATCGGTTGAAAAGGAATTCGCGGGAAAGGAATTAACTGAAGCACAGCTCGCGGATATACAAGCAAAATTAAAGCAAAAGGAAGTCGAAATTATCGAAGCTCAAAATCGTATTAGAACTAGGGAAGCTCTCGCGAAAACCAAAGAAATCAGCCTAAGAGAGGAGGCCGCACTCCTCGAAGAGCAACGGAAAAGAGCAGATAAACGAGAACGCGAAATCGAAACGCTCCGCGAAAATATGGAAAGGAATCCGGGAAAGAGCCAACCCCAGGGCACCATCCCTGAGGATATGAATTCCCTCAAAAACGATCTCCTCGCGGAAATCGAAATATTACGCAATGAGGTGAATCGGCTGCGGCGAGAGCCCAGTCCGTCTATCAGACTCTCGGGCCAACCTCTACTATCGCTCGACGACTCCGCCGGGCATTCCGAGTTACCTTCCGGACGACCCCAGTCCCCCAAGGTCTCCTTTCGCGAAGCGACCGAAACCGTGCCTACTTTCGACGGTTATAATATACCGTTAAGGCAATTTACACGGGCATGCCAACGCGCGAAAGAAATAATTCCCCCGACATCCGAACGCAACCTCACCAAACTCTTACTTAATAAGCTTAGCGGGCGTGCCTATAGCGCCGTCGAGGGGGAGCCCTGCGAAAGCATCACACAACTGATCGACCTATTAAATAACGCATTCGGGCCCGCGAAAACGATCGATCAATACAGGGGAGAACTTAGTATCGTATACTTAAAACCCCAAGAGCACATGTTAGATTACATCAGCCGCGTCAAAGATCTACGATCCGCGATTTTAGACGCCGAACGCCGCGCAATGGGACGCATAGATAATGAGACAGCCCTAAGAATCGACGAACTCACGGCACGATCCTTCTGCGAAGGACTCCCTCTGCAGTACAGATTGCAGATGGATAGACGATTATACTCCGTCCCGTCTGAGGCGTTCGCGAGAGCGAAAGAACTCGCAAAACGGGAAGAAATAGACCGCGATCGATATAAAACACGTGACCGCCGCGAACCCGAACCACCGCGAAACGAACATACGCGTCGAGGATACGCTAATACGCCTCCGCGCAACGAAAATTATTTTCGGGAACGCTATCCGAACAATACGCGTAACGATCCGGTGAGATTCTCCGACGAACGCCCAACATATGGCGATAGACGCCAAAATTACAATAATACTAACACAACCACTAATGCGCCTACTCGTCACAACGACCGTCGCAATAAATGGTGCCGCTATTGCAAAAACAACGGGCACGAGATAGAAGAATGCAGAAAACGTGAATATAATAATAACGTGCAAAAAAATGAGTCGGGAAACGCACCGAGCCCCGCGGGAAGGTCGGGTACACCTCACCAAGGGGCCTCTTCTCAAACGAACCGCCCGATAAGAGCGATAAGCACGGAACACGATTCGGAAACACGCGAATCGCAATGTTAACTCCGAACGATTTTTCACATGCGCCCGCGGTCACCATAGCCGCAGGTGGATTATCGACCGAGACATGCTTTATGATAGACACAGGTGCAGCGCCTAATCTTGTTAAACAAGGACAAATACTCCCCAACAACGACATTGATAAAAGTTCGACGATCTTCCTTAGCGGAATCACGAACGATAAAATCAAAACGCTCGGGACTATTAGCATAAAATACCTCGGTCACCAAATCAAACTCCACGTCGTCACCGACGATTTTCCAATCTCGCAAGACGGAATCTTAGGTTCCGAATTCTTACAAGACGCGTCTAAAATAGACTACGTCAAACGCTGCATCATTTGGCAAGGGGCCTCAATCCCTTTCAACGCCGAACAAACATTCACGATCCCAGCAAGATCGCGAACTACACTACCGCTCCGTGTTAGCGATACCAACGTTAGCGTAGGGTATATATCACGGATCCACGTAAACGATGACATCTACTTAGGAGACGCCATCGTCACCAACCGCAACGGCATAGCCTACATAAAAGCCGTCAATACAAGCGATAAGGATCTCAAGTTCAACTTACCTAGAATAAGTCTTCAAGAGATAGAAAAACTCTCCACATCCTATCCTCGAGACCATGAGGGCTCACCGCCCCCTTCTAAGAGTCGTAAAAGCACTCTCTCCAAATCTCATTCCTCGACCAAGAGTCATAAAACCTCCGAAGCCGCTCTCCCAACCTTAGGGCATGAGGAGACCTTCGCTAAGAAAACACAGTACGTCGCAACACTAAGTAAACAAAACACATCCCGTCCCGACGAGATTAAGACACTACTGCGACTCGATCATCTAAACACGGAAGAAACGAAACACGTACATAACCTAATACACACTTACAATGATCTGTTTCGCCTTCCTACCGACAAACTACACTCTACTAACGTCACCACACACACCATCCCAACGACCGACGAACTTCCGGTACACACAAAACAATACAGATACCCGCCGATGCACAAGGAGGAGATTAACAAACAAGTGCAAGAACTCATTGAGAATGATGTAATCCAACCATCTATGTCACCATATAACTCCCCCTTGTGGATCGTGCCCAAAAAACCGGACTCACAAGGTAATAAGCGTTGGCGAATGGTAATAGATTACCGAGCACTGAACGAAAAAACAGTCGGGGACGCTTACCCCTTACCAAACATAGTAGAGATCCTCGATCAGCTGGGGAGCGCGAAATACTTTAGTGTGTTTGACTTGGCATCGGGTTTTCACCAGATAAAGATGAACGAATCCCACACACATAAAACCGCGTTTTCCACTCCGTATGGGCATTATGAATTTAAACGAATGCCATTCGGGCTCAAAAATGCCCCCGCGACCTTCCAAAGGCTCATGGACCAGGTACTGTCGGGACTTCAAGGTGCCGAACTCTTCGTGTATCTCGACGATATAGTATTGTATTCCAGTTCGTTGCGAGAACACGAAATCAAATTCCACAAACTAGCGGAACGACTCAGAAGGGCAGGACTGCGCCTCCAGCCCGACAAATGCGAATTCCTCCGCAAAGAAGTCACATACCTGGGCCATGTAATAAGTGAAGCCGGAGTAAAACCCGATCCCAAGAAAATAACAGCGGTCGAAGATTTCCCTAGACCCAAACACGCGAAAAACATAAAACAATTCTTAGGACTCGCGGGCTACTATCGAAGGTTTATACCTAACTTCTCCAAGATAGCACAACCTCTCACGAATCTGCTAAAGAAAGAGGAATCATTTGTCTGGAAAGAGGAACAAGAGTCGGCTTTCACGCAGCTCCGCAATGCGCTTTGTAACGAACCGATTTTGCAATACCCAGACTTCACTAAACCGTTCATTGTAACTACCGACGCATCCGGATATGCGGTTGGAGGAATACTTAGCCAGGGCACTATAGGGAAGGATCTTCCTATAGCCTACACATCGAGACTATTGAATAAAGCAGAAATAAACTACTCTACCATTGAGAAAGAACTGTTAGCAATAGTATATAGTGTAAATTATTTCAGACCATACCTATATGGCCGACAATTCCAGTTAGTAACCGATCATAAGCCTTTAGTATGGCTACACTCAGTAAAGGACCCATCATCGCGTTTAGTCCGATGGCGTCTAAAATTACTAGAGTACGAATATAAAGTAGAATACAAAGCAGGTAAAATAAATGCTAACGCCGACGCGTTATCTAGAAACCCTGTTATCGAACAAATTCTCCCGCTTGTAAACACATCCGACTCCGACGAATCACTATTTTCGACTAATCAACATAAGAAAACACAAGCCCCAACAAATGTCGATTCTCCCATACCAACAAATGTAAATTCATCAACAAGAAATAACGTTGATAGTACCGCAGAAAATGAATCCGACAAAGAAATCGAGACTGACGATAGCTCCAGTTCAGACGAAGAGAATCAAATCTTCGATAACCCTAGAACCCCCTTTGAATTACGAGAACCGAACGCGAGATTCAAAATAATAACTATTCCAGATAACTTTATAACCAGAAAAGACAATCTTGTTATATTTGCTACGCAACAAGGCGTACCGCTGGGACGAGGAGCTCAAATGTTGCATGATAATAACATACTACCCGTAATTAAAGACGCCACGTTGGGCAGAGCAAAAGTTAATTGCAACGGTAACAGACACTTAATATCACTTATCGCTAAAGAAAGAGTCTCAGCCGCCACTGAAATAGAAATTATCAAAGAAACGCTACGCTCACTAAAGGACGTAGTTACAGAATTGGACCTACAGTCAATCTCGATATGTCAAGACAATGTAGATAGCATTACCTGGAATACCATATATTCATTGCTGCAGCGTACATTAAGCGACACTAATCTTAAGATATTCGTATGCGCAAACAAGATCGAAATTCCACTCCCTGCAGATAGAGAAAGAATTATAAAAGATAACCACAGCTCAGCGATAGGAGGCCATAAAGGAGTAACCAAAACGTATAACCGACTAAAAGAACGATACTCCTGGCCAAAGATGAAGGAAGACGTCTGTGAATATATTCGTAAATGTAAAGATTGTCAACTGAAAAAATTAGTAAGAGTAAAAACTAAACAACCAATGGTGCTTACAGATACGCCAGGCACAGCATTTGATAAAATCTCAATGGATATAATGGGACCTCTTCCTACAACTTCTTTAGGAAATACATACATTCTTACCATACAGGACCTTTTAACTAAGTATTCACTAGCCATTCCATTGAAGCACGCATCCGCAACCGACGTAGCCGATGCACTCACTAACGAATTCATATGTATATACGGCGCTCCTATAGCTTGGTTAACTGACCAAGGGTCACATTTCCTTAATTCTCTGTTGCGCAATATAGCACGTAAGTTTAGAATTAAGCAATATAAAACTACAGCTTATAGACCGCAATCGAATGGTTCGATTGAAAGATCCCACCATGTACTATGGGAATACCTTAAACAATATGTTAATAAAAACCGCGAATGGGATCAATTTTTGAAGTTAGCTACGTTCTCATATAACACTAGTGTACACGAAGGCACGCGATACACTCCGCACGAACTTATATTCGGCAAAATAGCGCGTGTCCCCTCCAACGATCCGCCACTAGAGAATGAAGAAAACGAAACATACTCGCATTATCTTCGAGAATTGTTCTCTAGAATCCGCGACGTACAAGATAACGCGCGCGAAAATTTAATAGAAGCTAAGATTAGATCTAAGAAATATTACGACAGGAAACTAAATGTAAAGGAATTTAAGGTAGGAGATAACGTATACCTATTAAAAGAACCCAAAAAGGGGAAACTATCCGACCAATATACAGGCCCCTATAAAATTATACAAATCCTAAAAAACCATAATGTTAAGTTAGCTATAAGTAATAATAGGTTTAGAATTGTACATATGGATAAGCTAAAACCCTCGCCACATCAAGCCCCTACCCCGGAATACCCCCACTCCGAAGATGACTATATCTCGGACACCCCGACGGAGGACGGGCCAGTAACCAGCCAACCACGACAGAATGAAGACCTACGCAAGCATACTAACTGCAATCGCACTGTTAGCCCTAACCTCTAATGGGCTAATAGGGTACGACTGCGGAGGCCGCGGTTTAAATATCACTACGCTCTCACTATTGGACATAGAAGAATGCAAAGTCGACGACATCGAGCCAAAGAAGGAAGAGGTCTACGTACAATTGCTACAGTTGAGCGAATTCGAGCACACATCAGGAATCCAGTGCAAAATTGAAGTCGACCGAACTGTCTATTACTGTGGGATGCACTCACACATATCTGCCGTACATAACGGCAGACGCGAGTACATTCACGAAACATCGGCCGATACTTGTAGAAAACTGCACGAAACGGGAACCATCTCCTTAGGATTAAACGGACATCTCTCCGACATTAAACCAAACGCTACCAATCTGCGCGCAGTAACATTCGCAGGTTCCGTAAAAACCGACGGAGGATGTAGCGGGACTCAATACAGCGATCCGTACGGCACCTGGGATAACGCAATCGTCCAAGCCTCAATACGGATCACTACCCGGAAGCTGGAGTTACCCGTTAAACACAACACTAACGAGGTAATACTCCCCTCAGGTGTTCGCTGCCCCGTGACAACAGGAGAATGCAACGACGCAGACGGAGCCTCCACATACTGGTCGGTGTTACCTGCCGACAATTGCCATTTCGGCCGATACGATGTCCTATACGAAGGATTGGCACATCGCTTATCACCGAAATCATCGCATAAGGACTCCCCAACGGTCTACACGGTAACGACACAAGATACCACGTTCGCGCTGGCACGCACAACCGAGACAAACATCTGTGGATATAAACTCCTGCGAACTGAGCACCCCAAGCTCTGCGTCCTCGAAACGCAGCCAGGACGCGTGTTCAAAGGTCGTTCAAAAATCAAAATCGACAATCTTGATATTTTCTCGTACGTAAACTCCAAGTTTATTTACGTAGAAAAACACCTCAGAACACAGCTATCACAACTATACAGAGACATAATGGAACAGAAATGCGCCCTAGAGAGACAAATCCTGCTCAACGCTCTCTCCCTTGCAAGCATTGCACCAGACGAGATGGCGCACAGAATTATGAAATCACCAGGGTACACCGCCATTACAGCTGGCGAGGTTATCCACCTCATCAAATGCGTACCTGTGGAATGCCGAGTACGACCCGTCGACAATTGCTACAACGAGCTTCCCGTCACCCACCAGAATAAATCCCTTTTCCTACTACCCAGATCAAAAATACTCACAAAATCTGGAACACTCAAGGACTGCAACGAACTCCTACCAGCGATGTACCAAGTGCACAACATATGGTACCGACTGACACCGAAACCAGTGGAGTCAATCGCACCTCCGACAATCCAGCCGTTGACCAAGCCGTCATGGAGATACGTAAGCCCTGACTCGCTCGCCTCCAGCGGCATTTACACCAGCGAAGACCTGGATCGTCTGCGCGACCACATCATGTTCCCGATGGAAAAACCCTCAATGCTCAACACGATCGCCAGGGGAGCAATGGGACACGAAGTCCCCACAGGAAGTCTATCCATGCTAAACCTGCTAGACGAGAAAACACTCGACAAGCTAGCAGAAAACACGGGAGCACGCTTATGGAAAGGTTTCATAAGCTTCGGATCCGCCAGCGCCGGAGTGCTGGGCATCTTTGTCGTCGCACGACTTGCCAAATTAATAATAGACACACTGATCCATGGCTACGCGCTTCACTCCGTTTACGGATGGAGCCTACACCTCCTGGGAGCCGTATGGACATCAGTCACGAACATATTATTACACATGGGAAGACCGGCCGACGGAGGACAAAATAACAAAAGGAAGCAACCACCACTGGGACCACTACCCGTACAGGAAGAATCAACACCCCTAGCCCCCCCTTCACAAGAAGAAGACTCCCCACCAATACAAAAAGTGAAAAGTGAAGCGCATGTAAATTATAAAGAATTGCGCAACCTCCTCAACGAAGAGGTATAGACTCGTTCACCACTAAGAAATAAGAAAATGTTAACCTTAACATTAAGCATAAATAAAATTATACCCACTATGATATAGAACTGAAAAGTTAGACATGGTCTAACTTTTTCTTCTAAGGGGGGAGGTGTCACGTCCGGCTACTTAAATTTTTTCACTCTTATGCAAAATAATTCTAAGTTCTTATAACACCGTTCGAAATGCGCGCCAATGCCGGCCATGACATCTAACTCCGCCTAGTACCTGAGCGCGGCGCTCCGCAGCACCTGGGAACTTCCCTACCACGGCAACTCCCTACTCTAGAGAGTTCCCCCACTCTCGGCCGCCGCAACCGAGCTGCCGAAAACCGAAGGACCTCAGAGCGAGCCCAGAGGAGCTCAGTTCTAATCGCGCCGTCAAGCAGAGCAGTCACCTTTAAGACTCTCTCCGAATTCTAAAATTCAAATTCTAACTCTAAGATTCTAATTCTAATTCTAAGACTCTAACTCTAAGATTCTAACTCTAAAATTTAACTTAGATACTTTGTATTACTCGTAGTGTTATACTAGAATAAAAGTGTTATATATATATATATTCTAAATTCATTCTAAATTAGTTCCAACCTCGTGTATCTCCAAGCCTATATTATTTCTACAACGCATCTCGAATTCTCTCGCCTGCACACGTCGAATAATCCATTCCTAACAAATTATTATTCTATAACATAGAAATATTTTCTGAACCTCGTAGTGATTATTCAGAGAGGACGAACCGCTCATAATCTCTCGCCGAAAGCAACAACAAACAGTGAGGACCGCCGCACGTTAATTATTGCAGAAGCGAAACGACGTTCAGAACGTTTAAATTTTACAATGCCTAAAACACGCGTCAAATAATCCATTCCTAACAAATTACTATTCTATAACATAGAAATATTTCCTGAACCTCGTAGTGATTATTCAGAGAGGACGAACCGCTCATAATCTTTCGCCGAAAGCAACAACGAACAGTGAGGACCGCCGCACGTTAGTTATTGCAGAAGCGAAACGACGTTCAGAATGTTTAAATTTTATAATGCCTAAAACACGCCGTGCAGGAAGAAAGAATCAACTACGGCGTATAACAGCACGACTACATCGCACTGAATCAACACGTGGTCTCTCTAATTTCATTGGAATCGACTATCATAACGACGCGGAATACGATAGATTGTTCGGCGACTCCGTGCCTTTTAGCATTAATAATAATAATAATAATCACGCGGACGTTAAATTACGGGAGTGGCCTACGCAATTGCACGCGATCGAAATCAAGAATTCCAAGGTGCCATTGAACGACATCCCGGACAACGATCCACGCCGTACAAGGTATCTGCAGAAAGGTCTGGCATCCTGTACACCCTCTACAACGCGGGTACCCCGGATCATCGCCATCCAGTCGTTGTCCATTCCTTGGAAATTAAATAAGGTAGGTGCTCAAGATATTTCTTTACAACACGAGCCTCCCTTCTGCCCAGGAACCCGCGAAATACAAGAATCTATTTCGGAAACTACGTCTACGCATTTTTGAATCACTTAACAATAATAACTAATAAATTCTCTTGCAATTTTAGAAATATTAGCTTACCACGTGGTTTCCAGAATATTCTCTGCGCGTCTTAAATTTTCTCATCTCCCAAAAAGAGAAATCGTGCGAAACCTTTTTTTTTTATCAAGGGTCAGTTTATGGCCCTCATAAAACTGCAGTAGGTATCCTACAGTCAACCCTTTGGAAAATTCTAAATCTTTCCAGAATATCTAGAAACTTCGTGAACGTGTTAGAACATTCAAATCGACCTCATGGCAACTATTTATTTTAACTAACATTAGTTTAAACAATTAACTCCTATGTGTCCAATAATACCGTCACACTTGGACATCCCCACCACTTTGCTCCTCCCCGAGGATGATTCCGAGGAAGAAATTATTGAAGAAACCCTAAATAACCTCCCGTATTGCCAACGGATAATCGGTTTTATTAATAAGGAAACAAGTGCCGCTCTCTGTACGGATTGCCGTATGCGTTTACCTATTGGCGTGCAATCTGAGTGGTTAACTTGCGCTAAGCATCTCCTCGTTATCGGCGACGTACCGACCGGAGTCGTTTGCTCAGTCTGCAATTTTTACCGACTGTCGAAAACACGTGACATCGACCACCCTTGTTATCATTGCCAACGAGCTTACCTTCTGTACCGCCGTGGTGAAGAACCCTACCGTATCGACTCGGATGGTAATACAGTAATCACTATTTTCCACTCCGTCAACGATTCACTCGAACGATTCCGCGGATACATGGACTGATTCGTCGGTAATCGAACCTATACGAAACGCTCCCTTTCTCCCAAAACGCAACCGTGACCATAAAGGAAATACCTGTCGTCGTGGGTATCCCCGGAGTAATTCCGAAATACGACGTAGTCCGCCCCGCAGTTCGAGTTCGTAGCTCGCGATTTAAATTTCGTAAAAATTACGCCGCAACTGCACCCCCGGACGTAACACTCGCTCTGAGGTCCTTCGGTTTTCGGCAGCTCGGTTGCGGCGGCCGAGAGTGGGGGAACTCTCTAGAGTAGGGAGTTGCCGTGGTAGGGAAGTTCCCAGGTGCTGCGGAGCGCCGCGCTCGGGCACTAGGCGGAGTTAGACGTCATGGCCGGCATTGGCGCGCATTTCGAACGGTGTTATAAGAACTTAGAATTATTTTGCATACGAGTGAAAAAATTTAAGTAGCCGGACGTGACAAACCGCGGACGACGCGGATGGGCACCCTCCTTTGCACCCTCCGGAGTACATCCCGGATGCGCTTCGTGGCCACCGCCTCGTCCGCCCAGACCGGCGCCCCGTAAAGGGCCACCGAATTAACCGTGCCCCATACAGCTTTCTCACTCGATCGTCTGGCCCGCCGAGATTGGGCAGCAGACGGCTGAATGCCGCCGCTATCCTGTCGACCTTTTCCACCAGACGATCAAAGTGATCGCGAAATCGCCAAGTTTCGTCCAGCCAGAGCCCCAAGTACTTCTTGTTTTGCACCAGCTGGACGGGGATGCCGTCCACTGTAACCTGGGCCCTCGGTGGCTTCCCCCGAGAGCCATCGTGGAAAAAGTTGGCCTCGGTCTTGTGGGGAGCCACCCTAAGGTCCAGCTCCTTGATCGCGCGCAACACGCAGGCCATCGCGATGTCCGCAGTCCCTCTCGCTTCCCCCCAGTCGTTCCCCCCGGCGAGGACTATCGTGTCGTCTGCGTAGCAGACAACACTACAGCCGGGAGGGAGAACGGAGTACGCAATCGTATGCGATGTCCCACAGCAACGGGCCCAAAACCGACCCCTGCGGGACCCCGCAGTACATTGCCCTTCCGCGTTGAGTATCGGACTTGTCCCGGTACTCCAGCCTCCTGGCCCTAAAGTAGGCCTTTATGACCTCCACGAGGTACTGAGGGACTCCGTGATATCGGAGGGCGTCCCTCACCTTTCCCCAGGGCAGGGTGTTGAACGAGTTCGTTATGTCTAACGCGACAGCGACAACCACCCTGCCCTCGCAAACTTCGGATTCCGCGAGAGAACGGACGCGTAATATCGCGTCCATTGTGGATCTGTTCTCGCGGAATCCGTACTGCTCCTCGTGGAGGTCAAGTCCTACTTCTCTGAGCTGCCGGACGAGACGGTTGGCTATTATTCGTTCGAATAGCTTTCCGATCTCGTCCAGCAGACAGATGGGCCTGTACGCGGAAGGCCCTCCATCCGTTCTGCCCCCTTTGGGAATGAGGACCAGGTTGGCCCTCTCCCACGCTGGGGGGAATTCGCCTGCCCGAAGGCAGTCCTCAAAGAGCCGTCGAATGGGCTCCGAAAGGTGTGCCAAAGCGATCGGGCAGACCTTCCCGGGAATGCCATCAGGCCCGGGGGCCTTATTGCCCCGTGCTCTGAGCCTTTTGGCAATCCCGACCATCTCCGTGCTGGACACCTCATATTCCTCCTTCCACTCGAAGGGTTCCTTTACGTAAAGTTCGGGAATTCTGCTCTCTGTGGAAAGAGGGTCGACAGTACATCGTCGAGTACGTCGGTGTCCAGCATCTCCGTCGCGGGGGGCGTCCAGTGTTTTAGTCTCTTCATGACTATCATGTATGGACGCCCCCAAGGATCCTGGTTTAGGGCCTGGAGTTGCTCGTCCCAGGCCCTCGCCTTGGCCTCTCGGATGGCGGCGCTCAGAGTGTTACGCGCTGATCTGTAACACTCGAGCGCCTCAACCACGCTCTCGTCGTCGTCGCCGAGGCCGCTCCTCCTCAGTCTTTTGAAGCGGCGCCTGGCTAGGACGGAGTTGCGCCTAAGGCCGGCGATCTCCTCCGTCCACCAGTACGCCGCTCTCTGCGGCCTCGGCTTGGCTCGAGGCATTGCGACGTCGCAAGCGCTGCTGACGGTTTCCCCGAGCCATGCCACCTGGTCCTCTATTCCTTGTGGCACGTTTGTGCCTGGCCAGGTGGCCGAGAGCATGGCTGCCACCAACTTGTCGGAGTCTAGCTTCCTTAGGGCCCACCTTTTAGGTGGATCCTCCCCTTGGGCGCGGTTGTGCACCCCCTGATGGGTGACGTCGACCCCCATCTTTATATACATGTGGTCAGATAGGGTCTCACCTTGCGAATACCTTGCTGTTCCAGCAAGTAAGCATCCTGTAATCGAGTGTTTCATTTTATTTTGCATCGTTGAGGGGAGTATTGGTAAATGTTTATGCTTCAACAAATTGCTTGAGCTTGTTTTCGTGTATACGTATTATCTTTCTCCCCTTTTTAATTGTATAATTCACATCGGAATTATTTTCGAGTATTGTATACGGTCCGGTCCATAGAGATTCGAGTTTTTTCGAACGTCCTCGTCGTAGCGTCTCGTCATGGACCAGTACCTTGTCGCCTACTCTAAATTGCGTTATTTTGGTGCCCTTGTACTATTTTTTGGCCTTGATTTTTTCATCTTTGAAATGTTCTCTCGCCCGTTGATTTGAAGCCCGTATTCTTTCTCTTAGTTCCTGCGCGTACTCATCATAGTTATTCGTTGGCTTCGGAGATTTCGTCAGTGCTGTCGGTAGTTCTGCTTGATGTCCATAAATCAATTCGAAAGGTGTGTATCCTGTTGCTGTATGCGGTGTCGTATTATACGTAAACATCGCGTATGGTGCCCATTCATCCCAGTCAGTTTGATCTTCATTAATATATTGTCGTAAGTATTCAGCCAGCGTGCGATGTGATCGTTCTAACGCGCCCTTACTTTCAGGGTGGTATGCAGTTGTCTGTATTTTATTTATTTTTAGCAACTTGCATGTATTTTTGAAAATTTCACTAAGAAAATTTGTATCCTGATCCGTTAAAATTTTTTCTGGAATTTCATGTTTAAGAATGGTACTGGTGACGAATTCCTTGCTGATCGTATTCGCTTCTTGATTTAAGATTGGTATCGCGTCACTATATTTTGTTAGGCTGTCTTGGAATGTCAGCAGATATTTGTCCTTCCGTTGTCACGGTCAGTGGTCCGACTATATCTAAAGCACATTTTTCGAATGGCTTAGTGGGCGTATCGGTGATTACTAAAGGCATTTTTATTTTTCTTGATAATTTATTTTTCTGGCTCGCTTCATATTTTGCTATATATTTTTCCACGTCTTTAGTTATTCCTGGCCAGTTGTGATTTAGACGAATCCTTTTTATCGTACGCTCGACTCCTTGATGTCCTCCTAGGGGTGCATCATGGTATTCATGCAATATTTGTTTCTTTTCTTCCTCTGTGTAAATTTTCTCATCGTCGGCGCTTGCTTCGTTTTTTTCTATCGCGTGTATTTTTCGTTCTTCCGCTGACTCGGTTAAGTCTCGGATAATATTGCGGCTCAGTGCATCGGCGTTCGCATTCGCTCGTCCGGCTTTGTGAATTATTTCGTAATCGTATTCTTCTAACTTGAGTCTCCACCGTATTAGCCTTGACCCGGTGTCACATAAAATTTTTACTTTCACACGAAATAAATTCTAAGTCCTCTAAGCGCTGTTTGAAAAGCGCGCCAGTGCCGGCCATGATGCCTAACTCAGCCTAGTGACTAAGAGAGGCGCTGCGTAACATCTAGGAACTTCCCACTATGGGGAAACGCCCCCGCCACACCGAGCGTCTCCCACTCTCGGGCCGCCGCAGCGCCAAGCCACCGAAAACGAAGGACCTCAGAGCGGTCCTAAAATCCGGGGGATCACATCGCGACTCCGACTAGAGCAGTCATACCTTGAACGCTCTCCTAATTCTAAATCTAATTCAATTCTAACATTCTAACTCTAATATTATAAGTCCTAACTCTAGTATTAAAACTTTAACTTTAGTTAACTTTGTATCGTGTAGTGTTAATTTAGAATAAAAGTGTGTGTTTCATTTATAATAATTCTCCACATTTATTTTAAACAATCCCAATTCCAATTTCACGCGTTTCCAATATAATATTTTGCTTTAACATTATTACTATTCTAATATTACGATTTTAGTATTGCTAAAATATTCTAAAACGAGTTCTTCCAATCTGCACGTGTAGTGAAAATCTATTATATAAATAATTTTCTTAGTGGAATCCAAGCTGCGACTTAGAGAGGACGAACCGCTCGTCGCTGCCGCACGATTTCACTTTTCTTATAATTTCTGAATTCTGCTGTGACTACTTTGAGAGGACGAACCGCTCATAGTTACGCACTGGAACAATAACCGACAGTGAGGACCGCCGCACGTCGACTTATTGTAAAAGTGACGCAATATTCAGAATGTTTTATATTATAAAAAATCATTATGCCTAAGACACGCCGTGTAGGCAGGAAAAACCAACTTCGCCGTTTAACCGCGCAACTCTACTATCCAGCATCATCGAGTGAATATTCAAATCTCATCGGCACCTACTATCATAACGACTCGGAGTACGATAATTTATTTGACGGAACCGCGCCGTTCGCTGTTAATAATAAAGACGTTAAACTGAGAAAGTGGCCAGTGCAATTGACTCCAATCGAAATCGAGAACCCTCGTATTCCGAGAGACGACATCCCGGACAACGATCCTCGTCGCACCCGGTACTTGCAAATCAGGGCGGACATCCTGCACACCCATTACGACGCGCCTATTCCGGAGCATCGGGAAACCATTGTCCACCCCCTAGAGATCAACTAAGGTAAGTCTCAACTATTATGAACAATTGAAATAAATAATAAAATTCAACGCTAAGATTCTAATACTAAAGGATAAGACTGCTGTCACAAATAGCTAAATTATCAAAATAATTTCAAACACATACGTGCGTGTATAATTATTGTTTAAACATATTTAAAATTAATATTTTCTACGAAATTTGAAATATAACTTTACACGTGGTCTCTAGAATATTCGTAAAGACTCTTGGAAAACTGCGTTTGCAAAAGAGAAATCGTCGAGACCCCTTTTTTTTTTATCAAGGGTCTAAGGGTCAGTTTTATGACCCTAGGCAAAAACTGAGTTTCACTTTTATGGCCCTTGGAAAACGCAGTTTTCCAAGAGTCTTTACGAATATTCTAGAGACCACGTGTAAAGTTATATTTCAAATTTCGTAGAAAATATTAATTTTAAATATGTTTAAACAATAATTATACACGCACGTATGTGTTTGAAATTATTTTGATAATTTAGCTATTTGTGACAGCAGTCTTATCCTTTAGTATTAGAATCTTAGCGTTGAATTTTATTATTTATTTCAATTGTTCATAATAGTTGAGACTTACCTTAGTTGATCTCTAGGGGGTGGACAATGGTTTCCCGTGTCACGTCCGGCTACTTAAATTTTTTCACTCTTATGCAAAATAATTCTAAGTTCTTATAACACCGTTCGAAATGCGCGCCAATGCCGGCCATGACATCTAACTCCGCCTAGTGCCTGAGCGCGGCGCTCCGCAGCACCTGGGAACTTCCCTACCACAGCAACTCCCTACTCTAGAGAGTTCCCCCACTCTCGGCCGCCGCAACCGAGCTGCCGAAAACCGAAGGATCTCAGAGCGAGCCCAGAGGAGCTCAGTTCTAATCGCGCCGTCAAGCAGAGCAGTCACCTTTAAGACTCTCTCCGAATTCTAAAATTCAAATTCTAACTCTAAGATTCTAATTCTAATTCTAAGACTGTAATTCTAACTTTAACTCTAAGATTCTAACTCTAAAATTTAACTTAGATATTTTGTATTACTCGTAGTGTTATACTAGAATAAAAGTGTTATATATATATATATTCTAAATTCATTCTAAATTAGTTCCAACCTCGTGTATCTCCAAGCCTATATTATTTCTAAAACGCATCTCGAATTCTCTCGCCTGCACATGCCGAATAATCCATTCCTAACAAATTATTATTCTATAACATAGAAATATTTTCTGAACCTCGTAGTGATTATTCAGAGAGGACGAACCGCTCATAATCTCTCGCCGAAAGCAACAACAAACAGTGAGGACCGCCGCACGTTAATTATTGCAGAAGCGAAACGACGTTCAGAACGTTTAAATTTTACAATGCCTAAAACACGCGTCAAGTAATTCATTCCTAACAAATTACTATTCTATAACATAGAAATATTTCCTGAACCTCGTAGTGATTATTCAGAGAGGACGAACCGCTCATAATCTCTCGCCGAAAGCAACAACGAACAGTGAGGACCGCCGCACGTTAGTTATTGCAGAAGCGAAACGACGTTCAGAATGTTTAAATTTTATAATGCCTAAAACACGCCGTGCAGGAAGAAAGAATCAACTACGGCGTATAACAGCACGACTACATCGCACTGAATCAACACGTGGTCTCTCTAATTTCATTGGAATCGACTATCATAACGACGCGGAATACGATAGATTGTTCGGCGACTCCGTGCCTTTTAGCATTAATAATAATAATAATAATCACGCGGACGTTAAATTACGGGAGTGGCCTACGCAATTGCACGCGATCGAAATCAAGAATTCCAAGGTGCCATTGAACGACATCCCGGACAACGATCCACGCCATACAAGGTATCTGCAGAAAGGTCTGGCATCCTGTACACCCTCTACAACGCGGGTACCCCGGATCATCGCCATCCAGTCGTTGTCCATTCCTTGGAAATTAAATAAGGTAGGTGCTCAAGATATTTCTTTACAACACGAGCCTCCCTTCTGCCCGGGAACCCGCGAAATACAAGAATCTATTTCGGAAACTACGTCTACGCATTTTTGAATCACTTAACAATAATAACTAATAAATTCTCTTGCAATTTTAGAAATATTAGCTTACCACGTGGTTTCCAGAATATTCTCTGCGCGTCTTAAATTTTCTCATCTCCCAAAAAGAGAAATCGTGCGAAACCTTTTTTTTTATCAAGGGTCAGTTTATGGCCCTCATAAAACTGCAGTAGGTATCCTACAGTCAACCCTTTGGAAAATTCTAAATCTTTCCAGAATATCTAGAAACTTCGTGAACGTGTTAGAACATTCAAATCGACCTCATGGCAATTATTTATTTTAACTAACATTAGTTTAAACAATCAACTCCTATGTGTCCAATAATACCGTCACACTTGGACATCCCCACCACTTTGCTCCTCCCCGAGGATGATTCCGAGGAAGAAACTATTGAAGAAACCCTAAATAACCTCCCATATTGCCAACGGATAATCGGTTTTATTAATAAGGAAACAAGTGCCGCTCTCTGTACGGATTGCCGTATGCGTTTACCTATTGGCGTGCAATCTGAGTGGTTAACTTGCGCTAAGCATCTCCTCGTTATCGGCGACGTACCGACCGGAGTCGTTTGCTCAGTCTGCAATTTTTACCGACTGTCGAAAACACGTGACATCGACCACCCTTGTTATCATTGCCAACGAGCTTACCTTCTGTACCGCCGTGGTGAAGAACCCTACCGTATCGACTCGGATGGTAATACAGTAATCACTATTTTCCACTCCGTCAACGATTCACTCGAACGATTCCGCGGATACATGGACTGATTCGTCAGTAATCGAACCTATACGAAACGCTCCCTTTCTCCCAAAACGCAACCGTGACCATAAAGGAAATACCTGTCGTCGTGGGTATCCCCGGAGTAATTCCGAAATACGACGTAGTCCGCCCCGCAGTTCGAGTTCGTAGGTCGCGATTTAAATTTCGTAAAATTTACGCCGCAACTGCACCCCCGGACGTAACACCCGATGCTCCGGAATAGGCGCGTCGTAATGGGTGTGCAGGATGTCCGCCCTGATTTGCAAGTACCGGGTGCGACGAGGATCGTTGTCCGGGATGTCGTCTCTCGGAATACGAGGGTTCTCGATTTCGATTGGAGTCAATTGCACTGGCCACTTTCTCAGTTTAACGTCTTTATTATTAACAGCGAACGGCGCGGTTCCGTCAAATAAATTATCGTACTCCGAGTCGTTATGATAGTAGGTGCCGATGAGATTTGAATATTCACTCGATGATGCTGGATAGTAGAGTTGCGCGGTTAAACGGCGAAGTTGGTTTTTCCTGCCTGCACGGCGTGTCTTAGGCATAATGATTTTTTATAATATAAAACATTCTGAATATTGCGTCACTTTTACAATAAGTCGACGTGCGGCGGTCCTCACTGTCGGTTATTGTTCCAGTGCGTAACTACGAGCGGTTCGTCCTCTCAAAGTAGTCACAGCAGAATTCAGAAATTATAAGAAAAGTGAAATCGTGCGGCAGCGACGAGCGGTTCGTCCTCTCTAAGTCGCAGCTTGGATTCCACTAAGAAAATTATTTATATAATAGATTTTCACTACACGTGCAGATTGGAGGAACTCGTTTTAGAATATTTTAGCAATACTAAAATCGTAATATTAGAATAGTAATAATGTTAAAGCAAAATATTATATTGGAAACGCGTGAAATTGGAATTGGGATTGTTTAAAATAAATGTGGAGAATTATTATAAATGAAACACACTTTTATTCTAAATTAACACTACACGATACAAAGTTAACTAAAGTTAAAGTTTTAATACTAGAGTTAGGACTTATAATATTAGAGTTAGAATGTTAGAATTGAATTAGATTTAGAATTAGGAGAGCGTTCAAGGTATGACTGCTCTAGTCGGAGTCGCGATGTGATCCCCCGGATTTTAGGACCGCTCTGAGGTCCTTCGTTTTCGGTGGCGTGGCCCGAGAGTGGGAGACGCTCGGTGTGGCGGGGGCGTTTCCCCATAGTGGGAAGTTCCTAGACGTTACGCAGCGCCTCTCTTAGTCACTAGGCTGAGTTAGGCATCATGGCCGGCACTGGCGCGCTTTTCAA
This sequence comes from Prenolepis imparis, assembly GCF_030444845.1. Classification (NCBI taxonomy): domain Eukaryota; kingdom Metazoa; phylum Arthropoda; class Insecta; order Hymenoptera; family Formicidae; genus Prenolepis; species Prenolepis imparis. The sequence continues at coordinate 41,496 of NW_028141221.1, read as the reverse complement.
ACAAGTTCAACTGCTTAGAGGACTTAGAATTTATTTCGTGTGAAAGTAAAAATTTTATGTGACCGGACGTGACAATGCGGAAAATTGCCTTTATCCGGCGTATCCTTCAACCCGAAAGCCTTCGGTAAATCAGATAAACGCATCGGCATATAATTCACGCTATCGATAAACTTTGTACGTCCAACCGTTAATACGACGATTTTTGTCCCGTTCAAAATCACTTTCTGCTCGAGATTGACGCAATTTTCTACAATATATTTCAAAATAAATTGAGCGTCGAACGCTTTCGCATTGTGTGCTATATGATCTGCTTGAAATATTTCGTCTTTCGCGTTGCGAAATCGACAAAATGTTTCACCGGATCGTTACGAAATACGAACTCTCGTACTCCGCACCAGTGACAACGCACTGACATATCATTGTTTTGCGCGCACACTTCGCAAATTTGTTGCGCGACGCAGAGTGTCGGAACGTATTTTTTTACGGACGTCGTACTTTTGATCGTTTCGTCCTGCCGCGTTTCAAAATCGTAAAACATGAATGTCCTTTTCATATGCAAATTTGCTCGCTTCCTCGTTATCAATTGCGCTTTCTTGGCGCTCCTCGGCGGATATACCTAATACTGTCGACGTTTCTACCACCGGATGTGATGTCGACGATGATGATCCGGTGGAAAAATTAACGTCGCGACGAAGAGGTCTCATATAGCATAAATGATTTCAAGGTTGCGCCGAATGACATAATCTACAGTAAGAAACGCCGCATTCGTGTTTCGCTTTCGCTTTAACTATACAGCCGCATTCATCGCAAAATCGTATGACACTACAAACACTCGCGTGCGATCTACCGTCATATGATTTTTCCCTACGATGACGCTCGAAACACGATGCACCGTAAAACCGATTGCATGCGTCGGATTTTACGATTTGCGCGTCGAAGTAATCGCACGCTGGCACGGCAAAACAACGCGGACATTTATTTGAACACCGGTGACCGCTACCTCTATCGTTTCGAAAGCCTACATTACACGCTACGCAATAATTACGAGAACCCGCGGCGGCTTTTAAATTTAGTACAGGGTTGAAATGACACGAATCCTCATAATACATAATATTTAGCCGATGAGAGAATTCGCATCCGAGAGAAGCGAGTATCGCTGTGCCGTCGTAGAACGGTTTCTCGCCGCGACCAAAAGTACTAAAATTATATACAGCGATAGCGATATTATCACCGGCAAGATATCACTGGAAGCGCTCGATTTCATGAATCCCGCATCCTTCTTCGGGTATTATTACACCAGCATTTCTTGTTAATTCTAACGCCCATTCGCGTTGTAACGCCGATTGCGGATGCCTAACTCTAATCCATTTATCGTGTAATTCTCCCGTACGTATGTTACCGCGTTCACAATAAATTTGCGCTACTACGAGAGAGCGCGGAAAACACAAGTTGTCAGAATTAGCTATTTCGATTATCGAGCGCTTCGCGATATTTTCACAGGTTAATGCGACACGCCCGCGACCCGAAGGAACAGCGATGTTGAAAATATGTACATTAAATTGTTCGGCGATATCGAGTCCTCCCGCGCTCTGCGCTACCGCGCTCACGAGACCCCAAATATCCTCGTGGGACAAGTCGCGCACCGGACGAAAAGATAAACCCGCGGGACCGTGCGATAAATTCGGCGAATCGAACGATAATCCTACATAATCGCCCGGTTCACTCGAATTTGTCGCATAAGCGTGAATTTCTCGAAACGCGTTTTCTAAGGAACGATAAATATCCCCGCCTTCGGGTAGCGGACGTATCGCGAAATTCGCTTCTCTGCCGATTACCCCGAATCTTCTAAATCGACGCGCATTTTCTTTAACCAAAGTTATATAATTAAAATTATCGCTGACCTGATGTTGCTGACAGACCTTCGTTAAACTGACAGCGCTATTAATACCGTTTGTACACAAAAAGTTTGGAAACTTTTTGAACAGACCTATATATATCAGCTATATACTTTTTTTATAATTCTTAACAACAATTGATTTCTCTCGTTATATTATCCATAAAATTATTGTGATAAGTTCGACGAAAAATGAATATTTTAAGAGATATTTCATAGTTTATAAAAAAATATGTTAAACTAAAATATAAAATATCTCATAAGCTATTCAATTTTCAGCAATCTTATCCATATAACTTTTTATAATAAATATTGCGAGGGATCAATTTATATCTCTATTAATAAAAAATTTCGATATACGCTAGATAATTCATCTAGACGGTGCACAAGCACGAACGCCTAAAGTTAATCGATTCAATACTGGCAATGTGCCTTATGAATTACAAATACAATCGAATACAATAGTCTCAAATTTAGGGAAATATAATCCAATAAAATTAGATCAAGAACTTGAAGAAGTTAAATTTTGCGAAGTGTTAGATACATCGACACGTGTTCGTAAGTTGTCGATTATTTGTTTGAAATATTACAAGATCATTGTACTACATTATTTGTTTAATTTTTTGGAATCATTTGAAGATAATATACATATATATATTATTTTATAGAATTAAAAGGTTTTTAATTAAATCTAATTTTGGTCCTAAATATTCAAATAATTCGAATAAAAAAATTGGTTACGGTTCAATAACCGATGGCAAATTCAAATTAGAGATACATATAATTGATTTTGTTGAAGAATAGAATGATTTGATGAAAGGTGAAAAAGTTAAAGTCATTGGCATAATGCAAAATTCAGGTATAAAATGTTCATTATATAAACTCTGAATGTTATGTTTGTGTGCGCGCAGTTGCGTTTGTAAATATTTAAATTTCATTTTTATATTAATTGTGTAATAATTTTCACAGTTGATCCGCCATATTTTATGGTTCAAAGTTTGAAAGACAACAAATTAAAGGGACGTATGTCATTGACATCGATAATTAATGTTAATCAGACGCTTAAAAAAAAGAAATTGGAAGAAAGTTCGTCACAACAGGTGATAAATATATTATTCGCAAAAGTATATTAAATAATAAATAATATTAATTAATAATAATATTATAATTTAATAATCCAAGGTCATATAAAGGTCATTTTTGTTTTTTTAAATGGAACCATTAAATTTTATTAATATAAATCAATTTCTTCAAATATTCTGCATAAAAAGTTATAAGGATGATGAAACAGTCAAAAAGTAAATAGTAAACGAGATTTTTTATACATTAATTTTACATAATCTTACATAAACTATAAAATATCTCGTAAGATATTCATTTTCAATTATGTTATCTCTATAATTTTATGCAAAATATAATGTTAGGAATCAATTGATATAAATAAAATGCATAGTTATTTTTAAGAAAAATTTGCAAAAAACAACTACATATTTTAACTACATATTATATATAAATATAAATATATATATACATATATTTATCTTGACCATTTTTGTTATAGCATTTGAAGAAAAGTAAGCAAGAATAAGATTTTGCAGTGTTTTTATTTGAAAATTTCAAATGATTTATGAAAGTTAATTTAAAAATTGTAATTTTTATTAAAAAACGTTATTAAAAATGTATTTATAAATAAAAATAAACGTTTAAATATTAAAAAGAAAGTAACTATCTTTCTTTCTCGCACAGCTTTTAAATTCAGACTCGATTGATCAATTTTCCTTCAAATAATATATGTTCTAAAGATATTAATATATCGCTTGTGTAGATTTATCTTCTGTTATGTAAATTAATCATTAACAATAGAGACAGCGATATAAATGTTTGAATATAACACATTTAACAATTTGAAAATAAATAAGTAATAATATTTAAAAATTTTTTTTAATCTTTCACAAGTTCATATTCATTATAACAGATATAATTACTACTAATTACTTTAATTCTTATTTTTTTTATTAATTATTTAATTGTTTAATAATAATGATAACTCATTAGTAAAATAAACTTATTTGTATTATATTATATTCAAATCTGTTTGAATCAGATTCTTTTCAAATATTCTAGCAGGTCGCGCGCGTACATGGCGGGCTTCGCGAATGTACACGAATGTTGTATCTAAGCTCAGAATCACCTTTGACGATATTTATATACCTTATTTTGAACTTGTGCTAGCTCACTTTTAACAAATAGTGTGCAATGCTTTAAACCACGCAACAAAAGAATTTTTCCCGAAAATCACTGTTCGATAAAATTTAAAAAGAAATAAAAAGAATACTTAATTATAATATAATTACAATGTAACATGTTATATTACAAAATGTTACATCTATAATTAGGAAATTACATTTAACGTGTATGTTACATGTTACATGCACATTAGTTACATGTTATATAGCAGTTATAATGTTGTGTTTGCTGGACTTTCTTTCTCTCACCCTCTCGCCTTCTCTCTCTCACTCTCTCTCTCTCTCTCTCTCTCTCTCTCTCTCTCTTTCTTTCTTTTTCTCACCTTATTTCTTTCTCTTCTTTATTTTTAAATATAGCATTTTTCCTACTCTAACTTTTAATCTCTTTTTAATCTCTTTTTAACTATAAATAAAACATTTTTATTAATACATAAAATAAGTAGTATTATAAAGGATGTTAATATATCTCAGATTTTATTATTATATTAATTAATACAAAATAATTCAAATTTAATTATAAAGATGTTTAATTAATTTAATATTTTAATTTAAAAATATATACATTTTTATTCTTATTTATATTATTGCCTATAAAATTGAAAAGATTTTAAATGAGATTTTCAAGAGGTCTTCGAGAATTTCGAAAATCAATAACATTCATTTTTTCAGAGAAGTATATCTTCTTTTAAATATATATTTCCTTATATACATAATTTTTTATATATCTATTATTTCGTTGATTACCAAGATAAATTCTTAATGATTGCCAAGAACGAACTCGTGAAAAAGCAACATAAAGTTGCCCGTGATTAAAAACATCTTTACGAAGATCTAAACCGATTTTATCAAACGTTTGTCCTTGCGATTTGTTAATTGTCATAGCAAAAGCTAATTTTATCGGAAATTGTCTTCTTGAAAAAGTAAAAGGATATATATTTTCACAATATAATGTTATACGATTCAAAAACACAATATCTCCTGCTTTGTCACCTGTTAAAATCTTAAACTTCAATAAATGATCTGCAAGTTCTATAACCATTAATCTTGTTCCATTGCAAAGACCTTCATTGATACTAAGATTTCTAATCAACATAATGATACAATTTTTTCTTAAACGCAATTCATGTGGAGGTAGAGATGATGGAGATAAACTATTTAAATATTCTGGTAACATAGCTTCACCAATGTCATCATTGTCACCATTTACAGAACTGTCTACACTTGTATAAATTCGTTCATCAGCTATATCTAATAATTCAACAACTTTTTTATTAATTTCATCTACGTCAACATTTCTTGCAGAAAGTATCGCACATTTAGCTACTTTTACAAACTCCTTTTTTCGTATTAAATCACCATATATATCTTCTACAATATCAGCATTGATAGGCGCTACACAACATTCAGGAATTTGTATATTATCATTTAATTCGTTTAATATACCATCTCCCATATCCAATAAAAATTTTGCAAATTCAATTTCCTCTGGGAGAACTCGCATATTTTGTGTTAAAGAGAATTTTATGAAATTCTTCCAAATTGAACTATATTTAATAGAAAGATTTACAATTTCACTTCGAGTAGCATGTAATTTAATAGGTAAAAGTTGTCTGAAATCACCACCTAATAAAACAATTTTTCCGCCAAAAGGAAAATCATTATTCATAATATCACATAATGTTCTATCCATAATCTCTAAAGCATATCGTGGTGCCATTGGTGCTTCATCTCAAATATAAATATCAGTTTCCTTCAAATATTGAGCTTCTTTAGATTGTATTTTAATAGCAGATGATGAATCAGCAAATAATGGAACCGGTAATCCAAATGTCTTATGAACTGTTTTTCCAGTAGGTAATAATGTCGTTGCAATACCCGTAAAAGCCATTGTACACACACGTTTATTTCTAATTCTAGCTAAATGATAGATAGTTTTGTATATAAATGTTTTACCTGATCCACCAGGACCATCAATATAAAAACAATTATTATGATTATTATTATTGTCTAATCTATTTAATATAAGATCAACTATCTCTTTTTGCTTATCATTTAATTGTTTATATTGTTTGGTGCCTATTTCCATATCTTCTTCAAGTGTCATGTAATCCTCCTCTCCACTATTTTCTATTAATTGTTCCATTTGTGGAAAATCAGAGAGACTTTTACCTTCAGCACGAAGCATACTGTTAATTTGCATATAAGCTTTATTTTGTCCTTGTAACATGCCAAAATGTCGAACGTAATCCTCAGACATTGCTTCTTTGAAATTTTCCCACAACTCTTCAGGATGTAATGGCTGACAATGTAATAATATACGTACAAATAATCTACGAAGTTGTCGAGGCATCATCCATCCAACAGCTTCATTCATAGCTCGTTTCCATTCATCATCTTCGATTAATCCTAAGGCCAAACATGCCGCTGAAAATGATTGACAAGATTCTCCATTTACAGTTCTCAAATCATTAAAACTTGTAGCCCCTTTTACTTTAAGTAATAATAATCTCAAATGATATAATTATGTTTGTGTTGGACTAACGGAATATATTCGTCCTACACAATTATAATGACTTTTGCGTTTAACCCAACGCGATATATTTCTACCATTAATTTTTTCTTTTTTAAATGTATAATAACTTGAAATTTCTACATATAAATACTGTCTTGCTTCTTCATCTCGTAAGTTCAATGAGAAATAATCTATTAACATAGTAACTTGATTGAAAGCAGATGTCATGACGTCGTTAATATTTTCATTTTCGATTATAATATTTTGTTGATTATGAAGATGAACTGGCAAACGCATTATAGCATGACTTTTACCTTGTAATTTCTTACCAAGAATACGCCAAATGGCTTCTACAGGCCCAACATAACGAGCTTCGATATAATTATGTATCTCATCATGATCAATAATTACATTTTCTGTTATTGGTTCAACGGTTATAGCAGCAACATCGTGTCCTTTATAAATATATTTATACAGATATTTAACTGATTTAATACTTGAACCTACTTCAACGTTAATATGACAATTAAATATAATCGATAAAATAGGACAATATGGAACAACATAACGATTATCAACTATATATCCACCAGGACGTTCAAAATTTCTACCATTCTCTCGTCTACGATAATAAGGATAAGCATCTTCATCCATTTTAGTCTCTTCGAGAAAAGGTTTTGGAAAGTGTCTTGAACAACGTCCATCTACCAAGCACCAATCGCCACAAGGTCCATGAATCATATGTTTCATAACTAAATCATGTAAAATACGATTTTCATCAGGATCAGGAATTTCAGCAGAAATGTATTTATCAACAATCTGTGGAGTTATTTTAAAATTGTATTTTAAAGTAATCAACATATGAATATGTGGCAAACCACGTTTTTGAAATTCAATAACGTATACAAATGCTGCTACTTCACCAAAAAATTTTTGCTTTACGATTAAATTAATTAAATAATCTTTTTTAATATTAAAAACACGAGCACAAATATCAGGTCTATCAGAAGCTTGTTGACCAGGCAACAGATTTTCCTCGATTCCACGCCATTTTGGATTGCAAGTCATAGTAATAAAAATATCTGGCTTACCAAATTTACTAACAATTGCCATTGCATCTTGATAATTTTGTAACATATTACGCGGCGATCCAATAAACGTGGAAGGAAGTATAACCATTTTTCCAATACGTCCATTTAAGTTATTCACCGTAGTTTGTAAATAATCTTTTAAACCTTGGTATGTTTCGGAACGTAATTCTTTTTGATGATTTTTACAATAATCAATTCTATCTTTTTCAATTTTTACATAACTATCTACAAGCCATTGCTGAAATAAGCGACGTCCTAATAAAAAAACATTAAATTGATCACGAATAGCCATACGATATTTAATATACTGTCCTCTAGTTATTCGTCTATCACTATTTATTTTTGTTAAATTACGATGCCATCCTTAAGTACCGTTTGGATAAAACAATGGATATATCCATGATTCAACATTTGGGTCCATAATACTAACATTTTGTAAAGTTTTAGTATTTCTATTACGTATTGTAACGTATGACTCTGGAATTTCTCCGTCAGCAGTAGTACAAAAAACAGCAGCAACTTCATTAGTTCTTTGAGCATTATATCGACGTCGATCCATACCTGGCTTTAAAGTAAATAATAATTGTAATTCTTGTAATAATTCACCTGATTCAATTTCTAAACGCCGTTGAATTTCTAATTCTTCACCCATCATTTGATAAGATTGACCAAATACATTAAATTCTCGCATTATATGTTGAAGATTTTGTGCAACTTCAAAATCTAAATATGAATTTTGATTAAGACGATGATCTATAGCTTCATTTGAATCCACAATAAAAAGTTGATCATAAGTAGGACTTTCATTTTGTGCAGCATATAATGCTGTATTAAATTGATAATAAATTTGCCCTTGTATTTTGAAATATGGACCAGGTCGTCTTTGTTGAAAGTTAACCAGATTTGCATTGAATGATGCAAAAGAAAATGAACCATTGTAATTACGAATATGTTTAAAAAAATTATTTGATTTAATATGACTTCCATCAAATAAAGAACGCAAAAATTCAGGTAAATCAGGCAATGGTTGTAGATAAACTGCACCATGATTACAGCAATCATGAAATGAATTTCCTTTATTAGAAATTCTTTCAGCTGCAAAATGTTTAGCATTACAATGTATACAAGTCACATCCCTATATAATATTCAACTACATCTTTTAATGCAATTGTATTAATATTTAAAAGAGGTTGTTTCTTTTGCCGTGATCGGTAGTGGATTTGATATTCCACACGTCGCTGATTTTATTAATATTTATTTTTGGAATTTTCAACAATTTGATTTCTCAATATCATAATTTTCATTTGAACAGCCCGCAATGCATTCTTCCTCTATTCTTTCATTATTAGATTTTAATATATGATTTCTAGAATTAGTCGTTTGTAATTTATTATCTTTCGCAATTTGACGACGACGTCGTTGATACTCATTTCTTTTCTCACGTTGCCGTTGTTGAAATTCTTCTTCTTCTTCTGAAGTACGTTCAATTCTACGTCTTGGCATTTTATATATTATATAAATATGTCGTGATAAACTATATAAATATATTAATCCTATATTATATTGTTCGGATACTGAGCGGTTGATTCGCTGAGATCACCTTTTATAAAGGTATAACGGTCAGGCAGGAGGTTTTTATTTACATTCACTCGTTTTGTTCCTTTAATATATTTTAATAGCACCAAAATTGCAGTAAATGAAACGATTCGCTTTAGGCGAGCGGTCTGTAATGGTCTGAACTTTCGAAATATTAATGGTTCGTGAATCTTGACGTGAATCGCGTATCAGTCTGTCGATGTTTACTGCTCGACGCGTGATCGTAATCTAAATGTCGTGAATTCCGGCAGGCAAGTTCGGTACGGTCGTTTCCGAACGGAAAGAAAAACTGCGAAAGACATGAACTGTTGTCGTTCTGACGGTATGCTACGCGCGTGATCGACTCGTGCGAGCGCGGTAACAATATATGATCGTCCGAAGAATGCCGGCCGACTTGCCAAAATAAGCCGAATAACTGCGAGCATGAAATATATAATATAATCATGAAATAAATGATTCCGAAACATACTGCCCGCCTTGAATGAGTACATTCGAAAACGATTTAAGCAAAATGAGAAACAAAATGTAACAAAACAACCGTAACGGAAACTCGGTAACAATCTTAACCATCGACGTATTACAATTATACAAGAAGTTCAACGAGTTTGGCGATCAGGTACACTTGATATATAATGGTTGTGTCACGGAATGTCTCCGCCCGCCGTAACGGGTGGCTTTTGATCTTCGATATTAATGTCCACCGGTAGGAAACAAATTTTCGATAACGGCCGTTTGTACTCAGAACGGCTTGTCTTAATAGTGACAACTCGAGTCAAGCCATCATCTCCTGGATGACACGCCGTGACACGACCAAGCTCCCATTGGCTCGGCGATGCCGTGGGGTTTTGTAACATGACAATTCGACCGACGCTGGCCAAACATTGTATGGTGCGCCATTTTGGCCTTTGTTGCAGGGAATGCAAATAATCGCTAGACCATGACTTCCAAAAACCTTCGGTAAAGCGCTGAACGAGTTGCCAACGTGACAATCTAGCTTCATTGAGATTAAGTAAGCTCGATTCGGGAAGCGCGATAATGGGAGTACCGATCAAAAATTGACCGGGGGTTAACGGCTGATAATCATCGATGTTGTCGGAAAGCGGAGCAATTTAAACACGGACGGGAATTTAAACACGCTTCGACTCGACAAAGAAACGTGGTCATCTCTTCAAAGGTGAATGTATGATTACCGATGCATCGTTTTAAGTGATGCTTAAGGCTCCGGACACCAGCCTCCCACAAGCCACCAAAATGTGGCGCGGAGGGAGGAATGAAGTGCCACGTAATTTTGTCACCGACTAGTTTATTTAAAAAGTTAGGATCGCGAACAGCCGCTGAATACGCCTTGGTCATTTCTCGATCGGCTCCGTGGAATGTAGTTCCGTTATCGGAATACATCGCACTTGGCAATCCCTGTCGTGAAATAAATCGCTGATAAGCAGCGATAAAAGTGGAAGACGTATAATCGCTTACTAGTTCAATGTGAACGGCTTTCACTGTCATACAAATGAACAGAGCTATACAAGCTTTGTGAGCCTTGTGGCCTCGGCCGGGCGCAGCGCGTATTAACATCGGATCCGCGTAATCAACACCCGTATGTTCAAAAACACGAAGAGAACGGTTGACTCTTACATCCGGTAGATCACCCATGAGTTCGACTGGTATTTCGGCTTTTTCACGCGTACATGGAACACACTTATAAAGAACGGCCCGAACTGTCGCACGAGCGCGTAAAATCCAGAACTCATTTCGCAATGATGCGAGGGTAAGCTGTGAGCCACCATGTAAAGTCCTTAGGTGATGATGATTAATGAGAAGGGAGAGGAGCGGATGGGATCGTAAAAGGATTGGATGCTTTATTGCTTCTGGGAGATGAGAATGACGGAGTCTTCCTCCTACGCGGAGGAGTCCGTCGGAATCCATGTACGGATTGAAAGATACTAAAGATTTAGATTTCTTCAGCGGTCGGTTCTGCGCTAGACTCGTTAGCTCATCCGGAAATAACTCTGATTGCATAGTTTTTAGCCAATGAATTTTAGCGGCTTGGATTTCGTCCGAACGTAATATCATGAAATTAACGGAAGGATTATCGCGCGATCGTGCACGATGAGTAGAGCGCGCTCGATTTACGAAACGGATAATATAGGCTGTTATTTGGAGTAATCGTGGCCATGATGAAAAGCGAGAAGCGAGATTCCATTTTTCCGCGACTCGCGCAGTACAGATCACGAATGGATTCCGCTCTTCTAGTGACGCGTTATGAATTACCGTGGAGCTCGAGTTAGGCCAATTTTCGGGTGGGAGTCTCAACCATAAAAGACCGGACCACCATAAGCGAAAGTTAATGATTTGATCGGGTGATAAACCGCGAGACGCGCAATCCGCTGGATTGTCCTCCGTTGGGACATGACGCCATGTAACGTCGGGAAGTAACGTTTGAATTGCTGCGACACGATTTGCGACGAATGTTTTCCAATGCGACGGGGACCGCTTGAGCCACGCGAGCGTAATTGTCGAATCCGTCCAACAATGGTATTCGACTTTTTGCATTTTAAGAGCTGATTGCACGAATTTCACGAGCTGAGCTAACAAATAAGCGGCTGATAGCTTGGAACACTTATCGTTTTAAGCGGAGCGACTCTAGTCTTGGCGACAAGAAGCGACACGGTAACCGATCCGTCGTTATTGACTAACCGGATGTAGACAGACGCGGCATATGCCTTTGTTGAAGCGTCTGAGAAGCCGTGCAACGCGAGATGCATCGTGTCCGACCCGTAGGTTGTCCAACGTGGAATTTGGAGCTCCTCGAGACGCGGTAGATTTGACTGATACGACAACCATTGATCGAGAATGTTTTGAGGCAACGAATCATCCCAATCGCACTTTAATAACCATAATTGTTGCATAAAAATCTTAGCCGTAACAATCACCGGAGCGACCTAACCGAGGGGATCGTAACATTTGGCAATGATTGAAAGAACGGATCGTTTCGTTGGCTGAAGATTCGGAGATGTTGAAACGCGAAATTGAAACATCGTGGGTAGGATTCCAGGTGATTCCCAGAACGATAAGAAACTCATTGGTTTGAACAAGTTTGTCGCAAGCCAGGCCGTGATCGGATGGATCAATGTCGGATAAGAGATCGGGACAATTGCTTGCCCATTTGCGTAATCGAAACCCGCCTTTGTTTAGTAAAGCTATCAATTGGTCACGAGTTTGACGCGCTAGCACTCTGTCATCGGCTCCAAAGACGCAGTCGTCCACATAGATTTGATGACGCAACACCTGGAGCGCGAGCGGAAAGGAGGCACCTTCGTCCTTCGCGAGTTGTTTTAATACGCGTAGAGCGAGGTAAGGTGCGCTCGTTGTACCGTACGTGACCGTAAGAAGACGGTACTCTTTTATTGTTTCGCTTTGAGAGGCGCGCCATAAAATTCGTTGGTAATTGGTATCACGACGATCGACCCAGATTTGGCGATACATCTTAGCGATATCGGCGGTGTACACGTAGCGATACTGACGCCATTGCATTATAATGGTGGTTAAGTCGGCTTGAAGCTTCGGACCAATTAACAAATGGTCATTAAGGGACGCGCCGTTTGAAGACCGACAAGACGCGTTAAAAACTACGCGTAACCGTGTAGTCGTACTGTTATCGCGGAAAACAGCGTGATGCGGAATATAATATCCGTGTGAAGGATCGACTGTTAAGTCGGTTTTCGGTACTTTGGCCATGTAACCGAGGCGCTCGTACTCGTACATAAAGGCTTGGTAATCGGATGCGAGTCTTGGATTTCGCTTAAGACGTTGCTCAACACGTTTGAGGCTGGACACGGCCGCGGGGCGTGATTCACCTAATGAAAGCGGCGGATCACTTGTAAACGGTAACTTTACTCGGTAACGTCCGTCGTCGGTGCGCGTATGTGTCGCGATAAAATGGTCGTCACAACGTTGTTCTTCAGAGATAATGTAAGATCTTAATGGAATGTCCTCAACCTCCCAGAATTGACGGAGATGAGAATCAAGGGATTCGAGAATGGTTCCATGAACATGCATTGGGTTGAGGGTGCTTATAGGGCCTGGCGAGATGGATTCGAACAAAATCCAACCGAATGCGGTTTGTTGCGCGATAGGTTCATCATCAGAGCCCTTGCGAACACCTTCCATAATGAGCATGCTGAACAAATCTGCTCCGATTATAATTTCGATTGGATCATGACTCATGGGTTCTCTATCGGCTATTCGAGTCCCGATAAATGTGTCCAACGCGACATCGTGTTGCTTCGTTGAGGTGTATAACTCGTGAGAGTTTTAAGAATCAGCGCGGTTGTCGAATAAGCCGGCCCGTCGTGATACGCGGAGTTTATTGTAATATCGGCGGCGTAACGCACGACGGTTTGAGTGTCTCCGATTCCGGTGACGCGCGCGGAAAGTTTGACTCGTGGGAGACGTAAGTTTTGCGCTAACGACTCGGAAATGAAAGTCGAGACTGACCCTTGATCGAGGATGGCGCGGGTTGTGACGCGGCGTCCATTTGAAGACTGTATCCGAACGCGCACTGTTGCTAGGAAAACGTTCGATTTTGGCATCACGGTTTTCGATAATAAATGCGACGTTACAGCAGTCGTGGTTACGGTAGCGTTTGACGTGCAAGCGGACGCTGGTTTTGAGTCGTTCTGTTTTACAGCGGTGTCAAAATGTAATAAAGTATGGTGTCTCTTATGACATTGTTTGCAGTCGTGAGAATTCGTACAATCTTTAACGGACAAATGTTTCGCACTGAAGCAGTTAATACAGCGTTTACATTTTTTAATAAACTCAAAACTTTGTGATGGAGTTTGACTCATAAACGTAGAACATTGGTGTAGCAAATGATTCGCCTTGCAATTCGGACACGACAAATTAACGGTGGAAGCCGAATGTGACGCAATAGATTTACTTTTGTGAAATTTAGATAAATCTTTCGTACTCGGTAACGTTATCGCTTCTAACCCACAAATTCGAGATTCAAGGAATTCATCGAGCTCACTATATTTTGGATAATCGACAGATTTCCCAAGCTTAAGCTCCCACGCTTTTTTTGTTGCTTTGTCGAGTCTTTGCACAGCGAGAAACACCATAATATCGTCCCATTGTTGGACCGGTCGCCCGAGATTTTTTAACGAATGGATCGCTTTATTGATTTGATCACGAAGATCACGAAAGTCTTTGGAAGTCTCAGACGTAACCGTCGGCAAATTGAATAAGGTTTGCAAACGATGCGTAATCAATTTCCGCTTATTTTCATACCTCGAAGTAAGACGAGTCCACGCAAGAGTATAATTAGTTTCGATAAGATCGATATCGTGAAGCGCGTTACTTGCATCCCCTTTTAAACACGAACATAAATAATGCAGGCAATTGAGATCCGACAAGTGTGGATCATCGTGAATGATAGATTTAAATTTATCGCGGAAACCTTCCCAGTTGTTGAAACTTCCGTCAAAGGTCGGCAGGTTGATCGTAGGCAGATGCGATACCGAGGGTTGGAATAAATCCTCATGACGACTTACGTGACTGGTAGAATTAAAATCGATAGGCTCGGTTTTCGCCAACTCTTCGGCCATGTAGTCAACTGCCTCGTAGTAATGTTCCTCGCAAGCGATGAAGCTCTCGTCCTTGAAATAGGTGTGGGTCGTTTTTAAGGTTGCGTCCGCAAGAAGACAGATTTTGCCATCCAGTTCCTGGCATCTTTGGAAGGTGTCATTGAGGGTGATAAGACGTTGTTTCGTCAAAGCTGGAGTCATCTTAGCTTGTCCAAGTTTTTTATAATTTGGCAGCATCCGCTTGACCGCATACATCAGTTGTTCTTGTAGCGAGAGTAGCTCTTGGATCGTGGACATCGTGGCGCAGAATAAATAATATTCTGATCTCGAGAGTCGTAAGCACTTTTTTCCTGATATTAATCCGGCTCGAAGGACCAAATTTTATGTTCGGATACTGAGCGGTTGATTCGCTGAGATCACCTTTTATAAAGGTATAACGGTCAGGCAGGAGATTTTTATTTACACTCACTCGTTTTGTTCCTTTAATATATTTTAATAGCACCAAAATTGCAGTAAATGAAACGATTCGCTTTAGATGAGCGGTCTGTAATGGTCTGAACTTTCGAAATATTAATGGTTCGTGAATCTTGACGTGAATCGCGTATCAGTCTGTCGTTGTTTACTGCTCGACGCGTGATCGTAATCTAAATGTCGTGAATTCCGGCAGGCAAGTTCGGCACGGTCGTTTCCGAACGGAAAGAAAAACTGCGAAAGACATGAACTGTTGTCGTCCTGACGGTATGCTACGCGTGATCGACTCGTGCGAGCGCGGTAACAATATGTGATCGTCCGAAGAATGCCGGCCGACTTGCCAAAATAAGCCGAATAACTGCGAGCATGAAATATATAATATAATCATGAAATAAATGATTCCGAAATATATATAAATATAATATAATTATATATTATTGATATATAAAGTATTGATATATATACTAAATTAATATATTTTTTCTTTTATTTTGATAGGAACAAATATTTAAAAAAATTAAAATTCAATCTTAAATACGAGAAAATTTAAATATGAGTCATCATCATCATCACGTTCAAACATCGATCAACCACCTTCAAACCACTTTCGAACCACTTTCATACCTCGATCAACCACCTTCGAACCACTTTCATACCTTTTTTTTTTGTATCGCTGTGGAAACCATCATGGTACCCTCACCTCCCGGGTAGGAGATGAAGGTTATGTGGGACTCCTTGTTCCCCTTGGCCGATCCACGAATGAATCGGTCAGGGGGCCCAAGACCTACCGTATCATTATGATTATCGTCGTCATCATCATCATCATCATCAAATTTTTTTGTTATATTTTATATTTATTTTATTAATTTTTTTCATACATAAAATAATTGAAACAGATTTCATTTATAACAATTTTAATAATATAATTTTATAATAATTTTAATTTAATATTATTAAATTATATCATATATAAAATTTAAAAAATTAAACTTAATTAAAAAAATTAAACTTATATTAATTTTATACGTAATAAATACACTTTTACAACTATTATTATAAATATTAAAGTTATAATAATATTTAAATTACAAACAATTTATATACATACATATATTATTTATATTTTATTTATATATATTCGCGAGATCTTAACAAACATTTAGCAAATCCAATCATAAATCTGTCAACGTTGTAATATTTCTGTATGTATAGATTGAGGAGAATAATAAGAACAGAGAATGAAGGGGACGAAGATGATTTTCCCTGTTTCCAATGGAAATTGCTCTCCTTCTATATTTCTCTCTCTTCTTCCTTTAATGGTGTTCACTTACCTCGAGCTAAATTAAATTTATACACATAAATTAGTTGTATACAAATAAAGGGTGTCCCAAAACCACAGTACAAAACTTTACGAGCATGTTCTAGAGATGAAATAGAGTAAAAAATTCTAATTCGAAAATGTTAAGGATACAATAGTTATTGAACTATAAGCAATCAAAATTTATAAATGATATCGCATAGAACTCGCGCGCTCAAGCCCATAACTACATATACACGCATACATACACAGAAAACAATAAAATAAAATCAGCTGTATCGAAAAATTAATATCACATTGACTTGAAAAAATCAATAACAGATGACACACGATGACAGATCGGTACACGTATATGTGTTACGAGCCTGAGCGCACGAGTCCTATATATCATAAGCAAATTTTGATCGCTAAAAAGCTCAAAAAAGTATTGCAGTCTCAACATGTTTGTATTAGAATTTTTACCTAATTTTTACACCTCTAGAACACGGTCATAAAGAATTATATGGTAGTTGTGGGACACCCTGTATATAAAAATGATATTTTTTAACTTTTGTAAAATACGTACCTCTTTATTCTTTCTCTCTTCCCCTCCTCTCTCACTCTCTCTCTTTTCTTTTTTCTAAAGTTGCAACAAACGTATGTATATTTTAATGGAATCATAGATCCATAAATTGAATTACCTTGTAACAAAAGGAACACTTTTTAGCTTGTAAACAATAAAAATATGTTAATATTTATTGTTATGACTTTATCGACCAGTTGTGGTCATTATAAAGTATAACTTGAAATTATTAATTACAAATTTTTTCTTAAGTGAGAAAAATATTGGTCCGAAAGTCGCTGAATCGGGAATCGAACCCGAGTCTTTCGCTTTCCGGGCGACTGCTCTTACCTCTAAGCTATTCAGACCCTTCGAAACAATACTTCTCTCTTTTTGCTTTTATATAGTTATTTGTAAGTAACGCCTTTTATATAGTTATTTGTATATCCGCCGGCGTATACTAAACAGTTGGAAAATCATCTATACGGGTAGGCTCCATGATTAGATCCAGGAGCAAATTTAAATATGTTTTTTATTTTTTATATATCGCTAGTAAATTAATCAACAGGGTAGTTAAATTAATCGACCACACTAGCCAATGAATTTGTCTAAGTTATGACTTTATCGACCCGTATAGATGATTTTCCAACTGTTTAGTATACGCCGACGGATATACAAGGCGTTATTTATAAATAACTATATAAAAGCAAAAAGAGAGAAGTATTGTTTCGAAGGGTCTGAATAGCTTAGAGGTAAGAGCAGTCGCCCGGAAAGCGAAAGACTCGGGTTCGATTCCCGATTCAGCGACTTTCGGACCAATATTTTTCTCACTTAAGAAAAAATTTGTAATTAATAATTTCAAGTTATACTTTATAAAGACCACAACCATATGGTCGATAAAGTCATAACTTAGACAAATTCATTGGCTAGTGTGGTCGATTAATTTAACTACTCTGTTGATTAATTTACTAGCGATATATAAAAAATAAAAAACATATATTAATATTTATTCTACAAACTAAATTAAATTTATATACATAAATCAACCATAATAATAAATCAATAGGCTCTGATATAAATAATAGAAAGAGCTAATAAACACAGTGCAAGTTAGAAAGTATATAGGTATGTGTATTTACAACCATTTAGAATGCATTATACTCTTACCTACAAGAGAAGTTAGGCAACCCGAAATATTTAATATTTTTTGATATTTAGAATAAATTTAGAAATAATGTAGAAAAGCGAGAAACATATAAAGGCAGTTTTTCTTTTTAATTTATTTACTTACTTCCCTACATGTATGTGTAAAGTTTATCAGCATAAAATAGCTCAATTTAATCAAATTAATATAATTTTTTTAAAATAATATTTCTATCAAAGAAAGTTAGGGAACCAGAAAAATAAAAAAATTGTAAAACTTTGTGTACAAGTAAAGTAGTTCATCCGTAACAAAAAACTATTTTTTATTTGCCATATTATGATTTGAAATCATTCCTTGAAAAAAAATGTAAATTTTTTAACTGCCGAATCGTGAAAAATATCGAAAAAAGGTTTAAACAACTTCTTTTCATACATCATAATCAATTTGTGTGCTATTAAAAAAAAATTATTGAATTTTTGAATTCCATTCTAGCAGTTTTAATTATTAAAATAGTTTTATAAAATAGTTTTATATTATAAAGTGATATTTAAATCATTTAAATTATTATTAATACATAAATTTTAAATTTCATTATTTAATTATTTAAGCAAGGCAGTATGTACTTACAATTAAATTTAAAAAAAATTAATCCTGCGAATATCTAATTAATTGAAACTAATCAATAATATTTAATAAATATTAAAATTTATCTAGCGGTTTGCAAAATTAATAAAATAACACTTCCTGTTATACATATGTATATTTCGATGTTAATTGTTATAATTCATATACGTCATTGATTAGTTTTAATTAATTAGATTACTCGTAGGATAGATTAGTTTTTTTTCAAATAATTAAAAGTTGAAATTTATATTAATAATAATTTAAATGATTTAAATATCTATTTATAAAACTATTTTAATAATTAAAAATACTAAAACGGAATTCAAAAATCAAAAATTTTTTTTGTAATAGCAAAAAAATTGATTATGATGTATAAAAAGGAGTTGTTTAAACCATTTTTCGATATTTTTCAATATTCAACAGTTATTATGCAAAAAACTTACATTTTTTGCTCAAGGGATGATTACAAAACATAATATAGCACGAACAAAAAAAAATTTTGTGTTACGAATAGACTGCTTTACTTGTACAAAAAGTTTCACAATTTTCTGATTTTTCGGGTTCCCTATTATATATATTTTTGACTTTTCTTGGTAATTATATTTCTATTAAAGGAAGTTCCTTTAATAGAAATATAATTACCAAGAAAAGTCAAAAATACATAAATAAATTATAAATAAATAAATAAATTATCAAGATAAGTCACAATGTTATATGTCACTGATCAATAAAATAAATTCAATGAGCATGAAAAGGACATTATCATAAAAAAAGATGGTCTACGTAACAAATTAATGTATGTATTTGTATGCATTTTATTTATTATTATTTATTTTATTTTTTATTTAAATAATTAAACCATAGTATCATTGAGGAAAGTATAATTCAAGATAAAAAATTGCGCGGATTAAATTAATCCTTTTTATCATATTGTACAAAAATGTTTCTCTCTCTCTCTCTCTCTCTCTCTCTCTCTCCCTCTCTCTTTCTCTCTCTTGCCTATCCTTTTTTCTATTTCTTAGTCTCACTTAATGTCTAATTAATACTACTTAACTCTATGGGACCTCCGTTTCCGTTGTACTTTTCTATTCTTTTTTTTTCCTCCTTCTCTCATTCATTTCTCTCTTTCTCTCTCTTCTTCTCACTCTCTCTCTCTCTCTTTCTTTTCCTTTTCTTAACCTCCCTCCCTTATCCCTTCTAACTCCATCATCCATTCCTCTCTCTCCCCTTCCTCTCCTAGTATCCTGTCCACCGCTTCCTGCCAACTTTCTCCATCACTCTTTTCTCCCTTTACACATCTTTCCCACACATGCTCCCATGTCTCCTCCTCTCTCTCACAAACTCTGCATTTTTTTATTTCCTCCTTTTCCCAATACCATCCCTCTTTCATCTCATTCCCTAACCTAAATCTTATAATCCTTTTCCATCTTTTCTCTGACCATCCTCTTTTTAGGTACCCTGGGATACCTTCCCTTTTAATTTGCTTATACCATCTGTTGTACTTTGATTCTTTTATTCTCTCTTCTACTTCTCTCTCCTGCCTTGCCTTCCCCCTTTTTTCCATCTTCCCCAACTGTACTTCCTCTATTCCTCCTTTTAACCCTCTTTCTCTGACAAATTCTTCCCTCTCCTGTTCCCAACTCCCTGTTTTTTTCCCTTTCTTCCACCTCTCTTTCATCTCCTCCCAACATTTCCTAGCTATCTCTCCCCCTTTTCCCTCCTCCATCCTTATTTCGAATCCCCATGCTCTTTTCCCTGCTCTTTCTCTCATCATACCTCTTCCTAATTCCTTCCTTACCATATATCCTGGAGTTCTTCTATCTAATCCCATTGTCCACTTCATAAATCTCTCGTGTACTCCTTCTACTTCCTTTCTCTCTTTCCACCCCCATATCTCTACCCCGTATCCCATTACTGTCCATACCAGTGTGTCATACAACCATAATCTCTTTCCCCAATCTTTTCCCCATAGTCTCTTTCCTATACCCCATACCTCTCTCATAACTATGGCCGCTCTTTTCCTCCTATCTCTAACCTGCGCTTCCTGTCCTCCATTTCTTTGTATAATGTATCCTAAATATTTGATTTCCTTAACTTCCTCTAGCTTCTTTCCTCTCCATCTCCAATCCATCTTTCTCCATCTTCCCCCTCCTTTCCTAAACCTTATTATTTTTGTCTTATCCTCGTTCAACTCTAATCCTTTTTCTTCCAAATACCTTTCTAGCCTACACAACATTGACCTCATATCTTGTTCTTCCTCTGCCATCAATATTATGTCATCCGCATATGTTAGCGAATACACCTTTCTCCCCCCTAAACTCACTCCTCCCCATAGTCCCTTCTCCATTTCTTCCTCTAAAACTGCCAATATAATATTAAATAGTGTTGGGCTCAATGGACACCCCTGTCTCAAACCTTTTTGCCGTTCGTTTCGAAAATATCTTTCCCTGTTTCCCATTTACCCTTACCCTGCTCTTTGTCTCTCTAAATACTTCCTCTATTCTTTCCATCAACCCCTCTCTTACCTCCCTTTCCTTCATTGCCTTTATCAACTTTCCTCTGTCCACCGAATCAAAGGCCGCCCTTAAATCCACAAATACTGCCGTCATTTTACCTCCTTTTTTACCTAGCTGTCTATTTATTAGGTAGTTTAGCGTATATTTGGTCTATCGTGCCCATTCCCTTTCTGAACCCTGCCTGACTTCCTGATAATAACCCTTTTTCCTCTACTTTCCGTCTTAATCTTTCACCTAAGGCTGTTGCGTAAATTTTATATAATGAAGGCATCAATGTTATTCCCCTTACTCCTCCCTCCCTCTCTCCCTCACCTTTCTTTATAATAGGTATAATTATCCCTTCCTTCCATTCCTCCGGCCATCCTTCTCCCCCCCAAACTCTATTGCAAATTTTCCATCCCCACTTTCTCATCTCTTCTCCCCCGTACTTCCATACTTCATTCGGTATTTCATCCTTTCCTATCGCTTTCCTCTCCTTTAGTTTGTCCATTATCTTCTGCATCTCTTCCCATTCCAACTCCTTTTCTCCTTGTGCTCTCTCTCTTGTCCCGCATCCTCTTACTACTCTTCTCTCTACCCCACCTAGTAGTCTCCTAAAATATTTTGTCCAACTCTCCATTTCTATCCCCTCATTTAATCCTTTTTTCTTTTCCTTTCTTTTTTAATTAATTCCCATACTCTTCCCTGTCTCTTTGCCTCTCCCGCTTCTCTTACTACTTTTTCTCTTTCTTCTCTTTTCTTTTTCTCACATAGATCTTTATATTCTCTTTTTTTCTCTCTGTATTCTTCTCCGCTTCCTCTTTCTCTCCTCCATCTTCTCTCTCTCTCTCTCTCTCTCTCTCTCTCTCTCTCTCTCTCTCTCTCTCTCTCTCTCTCTCAAACAATTAAAGTCCACGGTACAAGAGAAATTAGGAAAGGATTTTCAAATAATTGAACCGAGGATGACTAACCCAAAAATAAAAATTATTAATGTAGGAGATAAAGAGCTTGAATTAGAAGAGAAAGAATTGATTGATATAATAATAAAACAAAATAAAATTGACGGAGACAGAGAAGAATTCTACATAAAAATAATCAAAAAAATCATCAAAGAAAATCGAAATACTAAATCCAGTGGTGGAGGAAGAAAAAGCGGCTCGCTACTACTAGAGGTGGATAAAATGACACACGAGTTGATATTCAAAAGACAGAAGCTGAATATAGGTTGGAGAAAATGTTACGCAATCGAGTACTTTAATGTTAAGAGATGCTTCAAATGCTGGGGTTTCTATCATATCGCGAAAAATTGTACAAAGCAAGATGCGTGTAATAAATGTGCAGGCAACCATAAATCAAGCGAATGCAGTTCATCGGAAAAGAAATGCATAAATTGCATGCGAAAGAATGAAGCGTACAATCTACAGATAAATGAGGGACACGATGCACTAAGTCCGGAATGTCCAACCTTTATAAAAACATTAAATGAAGAAACAAGAAAAACTGGCTGGAGTACTGCTGAATAGCTATTAAAAATAAAAGAAGAATCATTTTTATACACGAATGCACAAAGTCTGATCGCGCATAAGGATGAGCTACAACATCAGATCTTGAAGAAGATGAATCCTGCAATCCTGGCACTGTCGGAGACTAGATTAACATCGGATATTGAGGATAACGAGCTAAGCGTACCAGAATACAGCTTAATTATATATGATGCAGAAAGCAGATACACAGGAGGAGTTGCACTATATGTGAGAAATGACATTCAGTTTGAAATAACCTTAGTTAATAAGTTAATCTGCAATTATTGGTGTATTGCGATAAATGTAAATGTAAATTTTTATAAAGGTACGTTAGCAGTAATCTATCATTCACCGAGGGCGAGTGATGGTGATTTTATAAGATCATTAGAAGATATAATAGAAAAACTGATGTACAAAAATGATTGTATAGTAATAGGCGATTTTATATTAGATGTATTAAATGACACATTTTATGTGAAGAAATACAAACATTAATGTTAAGTCTGGGCATGAAACAATTTGTAGATAAACCAACGAGAATCACTAGAGACAGCCAAACATTTATAGATTTGGTTTTTGCCAATAAAAAATTAAATGTTCAAGTAATTAATGAGCCAAAAATTACAGATCATGCTTGGTTGAAAATTGATTGTAATGTAAAAAAATTAGATAATAAATACAGAGAATTTGTGAGTAGAGATTTCAGTAAATTTAATACAAATGAATTTAATAAATTAATAAAGTGAACATAGCATAGAACTCGACGAGGATCTAGAAGTAGATATAAATGTAAGGGCGGAGAAATTGGTAGAAAGTATATGAATGCATTGAATATGATAGCACCAAAAAAAAGTTACAGGATTCTGAAGGTATGGGAAGGAAAAAAATGGTTTACTGATGAGATCAAAATTGCGGCGAATAGAAGAGATAAAGCCTATAATAGAGCAGTATTTACAGGGAACGATCATGACTGGAAACAGTTTAAGAGTGAGAGAAATACGGTAGTTAAACTTATTAGATGTAAAAAAAAAGAATTTTATGAAAATATGATTGATAACAACAAGAAAGATCAAAAGAGAATATGGAAATCTCTGAAAGAAATAATAAATGATGAGCCAGAGACTTAGAAAGAAATAAATAATATATTTAGCGTGTTTACGTGCTAATTCAATCTTAATGATGCTCCGCTGAGCCGTTGATTCTTATTTTATGGTGATGTACGCAGAGGATCGGAGAGGCGGTGCTTGTGATTGTTCGGACGACTTGTGATTTCTTTTATGTTGTATTTTATTCGGTCTAGTTATATACATCTATGTACATCCGTTTGTGGTGTGTTTTTGGTGGTGTTCAGCGTAGACGCTCGCGGTAGGTGATCCGTGGCTTCGTTGTTGTACGCGTAGCCCCAGCGGCTCGTCTCTGGTGGCTGGGATGCAGATCGTCTGGTAGATGCTGACGCTGCTCTCTCCACGGATAATGGTGTCCCTGGCGGCGTGTACCGTGACGAAACCTGCGATGGTGACCTCGAACAGTCCCGTTCCGTCTGCGTATGCGTGCTCCGGGTAGTAGGCTCCCAGTTGCTGTCACTACTCTGCATGGCCTGGTCTACGCCCCGTGATGGCGCCGCCTGTGTCCCGCGGTGCACTCGGGACTGCTGCACAGTCTGCGTGCCCTGGGTTGTTGGCCTTGTTGGAGATGCTGGTAGGGGAGACAGCAACGGGGGAACTGCTACTGTGTACGATAGGCTGGCGAATGCCTCCCGTGGAGATGTGTATCTCCTCATCCGGATGTCCCACGTCGTGAGCGTGTTCATCGGAGGTCTCGTTAACCTTGGCAGCGGCAGGTCGATGGGCGTCGGGTTCCAGCGGAGTAAGCTCCAGCCGACGCGGCGACCCTTCGTTGATTCTTGCTGGGATGAACGAGGTGACTCCTCGGTATTCGCTGTCCGCTGTTCTAAGCCTAGTGATTTAGGCAGCGGAAATGACCGTGAGTTACCGTCCTTCGGTCTGCGCCCTGTGAACAGTTTTCCGGCTGTGCCGGTTGCTGCGCGACCGCGCCTATAGACCTATAGACCTCGCTCTTTCTCAAAAGGTCAGTGGTTCGTTGCCTTGGAGAACACTCCGTATCGGCTTCGAACCGTGACGTTTTTGGCTCGCGGCGCTCGGTCTTATATACCTGAGCTAACCGCGTTTCACTTGCGAGAATGGGTAGCCGCGTAGCGACAGATTATCGCAAACTGCTGCGCGCTCGCGCTTAGGCACGTGCTCGGGTTGTCATAACCCGCGCTCCCGGCACGTGATAGCGGCCCGCGCTCGCGGTTCCTTTGTTGCGCGGGTTGCTGGCGCGTCGGCGCTTTTGTGGTGGCGCGTAGGCAACCAGCACAATATAGATTTCGATATTTTAGGCTACATGAATAACTGTAATATAACTAACAAATTTAATATGTATTATATAAAAAGTATTAATAGTACAGTTAGTTCTATAGAAGATAATGTGGATGAAATCTGTACAAAATCTATTAATGCTGTAAATAATGAGGAGGTTATGGATAGTTTTATGAGGATAGAAGCAAATAGGTTAGAGAAAATAGTTATGAATTTACCGAATAAAACAGGAACAGAAGAAGGTATATCGAGTAATGTATTGAAAACGGCATTCCCTTCTATCAAAGTAGAATTTACAAGGGTAATAAATAGTTCACTTATTAAAGATCAATGCCCTGAGGAGTGGAAAACTTCGACAATTATACCAATATCGAAAGTTGCAAATCCAAAAAAAGCTAGTGAATATAGACCAATAAACATCTTACTATTGTACGAGAAGGTATTAGAATCAGTCGTGAAAGATCAGATAGAATCGTATTTAGAAAATAAAGGCGTTATAACGGAGCATCAATTTGGCTTCAGGAAGCACCATTCTTGCGAAACAGCGATACAAGTTATTATAGATGAATGAAAATTAGTCATCAGTAAAGGTGAAATGGTGGGAGTTATTTTTATGGACCTCAAGCGAGCATTCGAAACAGTCAACAGAGTAAGATTGTTAAAAAAACTGTATGACTATGGGATAAGAGGTAGTGTTCTAGAATGGTTAAAATCGTACTTAACTAATAGAACGCAGCAGGTAAAATTGAATAAGAACTGGTCAGAAACACTTAATACGGAATACGGTGTGCCACAGGACTCGATGTTAGGATCCTTACTATTTAGTGTGTATATAAATGATATTGTTGAGGTCTGTCAGAATGGTTATAATATTAAAATGTTCGCAGATAACACGATAATGTATGTAACTGGATATAGTTGTGATGACTTGAAAATAAAATGAACAGTATGTTTAATATAGTGAAAAACAGGTTACTAGTAAATACACTGAAATTAAATACGAGCAAAACAAAATATATGGTAGTAAGAGGCGCACAGAAAAATTTGCTAGGAAATATCATGTTAAAATGTGAGGATGTTAGGATTAAGCGCGTTGAAAAAATCAAGTACTTAGGTGTAATTATTGATAGCAATCTGAAATTCGAAGATCATTGTGACTACATATTAAAAAAGGTAGGGAAAAAATAAGCTTCCTAAACAGAATAGGTAGTGATATATCGGCATATACTAGATGTCTTGTATATAAGGTGATCATAACTCCTCACTTTGAATATTGCGCAACACTCTTAATTTGTATGAACGAAACTCAACTAAATAGATTGCAAGTGGCTCAGAATAGAGCAATGAGGGTTATATGGCTGTGCTACCTGATATTGGATATATAAATTGTTTTTCTAAAAACGGGTTGATGCTGACGTTGTCTAGATCTTCAGTTAGTTCTTGTAGTCTCGAGCTTAAATCCTTTAGTTCGGTAGGGTTCTGAATTATTTTCTTTAACTGTATTGTATTCAGGTTCGCTGGTATTTCGATTTTTACCCTTGAGATATTATATTCCGGTAAGTACGCTTGGAGATATGTGCCGTCTATGATTCCCGAAGTTTTTACAATCATGTCGGCTGTTACTAATTTACAAGTGTTGCCTACTGTGATTCGTCCTGTCCCCGCGATGGTTGTCCAATATTCTTCATGATGTTGGCAGTTTATGGTTATCGACTGCTCGGTAAGTGTGGAGTACAACCATGAGTGCTGGTTAGTCAGCTCAATCCATATGGTATGATTGGAATGTATCGTGTGTCGCATAACTTTTGCCCTGGGGGGGTGTGTATGTATGCTTGAATTTCGCAGATCGCATTGTCGTTTATATGATAGATGGGCCTATTTTGTTCGCATATAAAGTGATTATCTACGTTAATACATTTTTCTAAATTACTTTGCGTTATTGTTAGATAGTTTTGATTTTCGTTATCAATGGCTACTATCGGTTGGTTTATTTCTGCGAAGGTAAATAAATTCCCGTGGCTATAACTCGGTAGGGGGATAGCCTTCACTATGTTATATCTAGGATGCGAAATCAGTGGGAAGCGCAAAATAGTGTGTACGTAAGGGTTATTAAAATATGCGCTAACTGTTACGAATTTTTCAATCGTGAGCCAATTGTCTTCGGAGATTCCGAAGGGGAAGAATAGTCCTTGGGGCACTTGTGACGTGGCTTCCTTGAGACTTTCTATGATTTGATCTAACGAAATTAACCTCGGATGTATCTTTCCTGTTTTTACTGCCATTAAGTGTTCGATGACGTCTTCCGCGTCTCTCATCAAATCCGTTATTATGGCATTAATTATGGAGAAGTATTCATGTATTTCTTCTCGATGTACTTGACTTGCCATCTGTTTTTGGATTTTGGTGGTAAAATTGAGTAGTAGTTGTTCGTTGTATTGTGTTGTTTTTTCCAGATTATCGATGTGGGCAATTGTTGTGTTTAAAATTTTTACTTGATTTTTCATCGTGTGATGCAGTGTTTGCTCTTGATTTTGTAAGAGGAGTAGTTGTTCCTTAATGACTTTTTCGTCATTGGCATCCATGGTTCCGAAGAGTGTTTTTGCTAGTGTCCCGATCCC
Organism: Prenolepis imparis; assembly: GCF_030444845.1. Classification (NCBI taxonomy): domain Eukaryota; kingdom Metazoa; phylum Arthropoda; class Insecta; order Hymenoptera; family Formicidae; genus Prenolepis; species Prenolepis imparis. Next base: position 13,456 of record NW_028141221.1, on the reverse strand, counting down.
GTCGAGTAGTCCTCTTCGTTTGTTTGTCCTGTATATGGTGTTTACTCGTTTTAAGAGTTATGTTAATTTATCATTCTCCGTTTCGAAAATTTTTTGGATTTGGCAGTTTTCTTTATTTTGTATCTTGTGTAGGAGGTGTCCGTGATCAATATAATTTTGTAAATCGTGGAATCTTTTATTTAAGGTTCCTAGGTCTTGCGACGCCTTTGCCTCTCTCGAGAACGCCGCTCTCGAGAAAGCGACGTGCAATGTAAATCGGGAGCGATATCTATCGAAACGTAGGTAGGTGATACGGTAACGAGATAGGTAGTCAACGGTAATGCGGTACTTTACAGTATAAACTCTATGCTAATAAATGGGCGCCAGGCGCGATTTCTCGCGCCACGGTAACGAGAATCTCTTAAGAAACTTGATATAAAGGTCCGGCTGCGCCTAGCTCAGTGTATGGCAGAGGGGCGCGATTCTTTGGTAACGCTAGAGAGAGATTCTGGAGGAGAGGAGGGAAATTATTTGACACTCAATATTCAATAATTAATTAACAAATATATTTAACACATAACATTAGAAGGATATATACAATTGATACAGTAATAATCTCGAAATTACAGGAAACGATTACCTTACGGTGGGAATTCACGCGCGATGTAATCGGTACACGCGGTATATAAACGTATTCGAATCGAAACTAGCTCCGGTAGCGAACAATAGGTGCGAGAAGGTAAGCGCGGTATACAAAAACTCCGGAATGTGGTCGCAGCATTCCTCACGCGCGCGAGACTACAATCTTAGCAATCGATATCTCGAAATGTCGGAATATTAATGAACGGTAATTACGGTATTAACGAGGAGTCCCCAATGGCTCACCACGAGGATATATAACGTTATTTGCCACGAAGGTCACTCGAACAGACGGGACGAGACGATATTTACGGAATCTTTACGAAATGAAACAAACGGTAATTTCGCGCTATATGTACGACTCTCGCCGAGTTCCTCGCAATAGATACGGTAACGGTAACTCGCAGAGAGCGACCACGCACAAATTCCGAGGTTATTTAACGCGATCTTATAATTCCATCAAAAACAACGATACGATACGATACGATACAATACAATATAATTCTTAGTCTTAACTTATGACGACTGTCGGCGGCAACTTCCCTGAGAGAGACACTTTCGCGGTACCCGGTATGAGCCAGTATCGCGGTAACAATTTTCTGGAGCAACTATGCTCCGCTAAACGGAAACGGTAATTCGGTATAAAGCTGTCGATTTTACTCGACAGACTTTAACCCACGGCACGGTAATACACGACACTAGCTGGACCGGGAACAATTTCTACTCACGAACTACCCGAGTGGCGGCTTACAATAGGTTCGCAAGGCTGATCGGTTGTCGTCCTGGAGTCCCTCTCACTCGTTCCGTACGCCAGACAGAAGTGACTCTCCGAGAGAGAGTCCTTAGGTCCCTCGAGCTCCGCGCCGATTTCCCGCGCATCCTATCGATATTCGGTCGCCGTGGGGCTGCCGGGATCCGCCCATCGATCCCTCGGCGCCCTCGTCCTTGTACCCGTGATTTTCGGAGACTCGCTTCCCGCTCTTTCCGATATCGTGGCGGTATCACCTCATAATTCTTGATTTCCGGGGTTTGAATTGGCAGACTGGCCGGGCCGTCATCCAATCCTTCCCGCAGGTGTTTATGGGCTGATATAGGGCCCTCTCCTCACTCTGCAGCATGAGGGGGCCTCTCGGTATCCTTTAGCGCTTCCAGCAGATCTCTAGAACAGTTTATAGTTTAGATAATATCTCGGGATGGCGGTAGCGACGGGAACTCGATACATGACCTTTGGCACAGTATCCATTTACGGTAGTTTCCTCCTTGGCTCTTCGGAATCTTGCTGCACATTTCGTTGAGGGATCCTCCACTCAGTTAGTCGTGTCCCGGTTATTTCAACTCACGTTCGCTCGGTACGGTAACGCAGGAAATATTATAAAAATAAAATATTATCTTTTCTCTCAGGGTGTGAGAGGCAACCCCAGGACGGCTCTCCCCTTCCCTCCCCGGTCGAGCTATTGCCCTTGTGACGGCGCTCAAAATGCGTCACGTCACAGTCTATATTAATTATTAACTTCCAGTTGGATTCTACTTGATGTAGATAACCGATTTTTTCGAAGTATATCCCTGGCTCTCGATTAAATTGTTCTACCTCGTATTCCTCTTTTAGGTCTTTTCTTGCGGTACTAGGCTGCATCTTCCATGCCATTAGCGCTCTGGAATGGAAATAGATGTGCCGAAATTTTTCTTTCTTAATGTTCTATGAACGCTTTTAAACGGTTCGCATGTGTATTTTTTTATCTTTCGTCCTACTTTAATATTATAATTGACATCGAAGATTTTGTCGATGATTGTGTATGGTCCGGTCCATAATGCATCGAGTTTTTTGGATCGGCCCCTTCGTTGTATAATAGTACTTTTTCTCCTACCTTGAACGTGGTATTCTTCGATTTTTTGTCGTAGTTATCCTTTGCTTTCACCTTTTCGTTTTTTAAGTGTTCCTTGCGCGTAATCATCGTATGTATATGTCGGCTTCGGGGGTTGCGATAATGCCGTAGGTAGGGTCGCTTGATGCCCGTAAAGTAGTTCGAATGGCGTGAACCCCGTGGCTGTATGCGGTGTGGTGTTATATGCAAACATCGCGTATGATGTCCATTCATCCCAGTCTGTTTGTTCAGCATTAATGTAGTGGCGAAGGTATTCTGCTAAGGTACGGTGTGATCGTTCCAAGGCTCCATTGCTTTCTGGATGGTATGCAGTTGTCTGAATTTTCTCAATTTTTATTAATTTACAGACGTCCTTGAACATTTCGCTAAGGAAGTTTGTACCCTGGTCGGTTAAGACCTTTTCTGGGATACCATGTTCGAAGATAATTTTTGTTACGAATTCCCTTGCGATTGTTGCGGCTTCTTGGTTAGTTATCGGAATCGCTTTACTAAATTTCGTTAGATTATCTTGGAAGGTAAGTACATATTTATTCCCATTACCAGAGATCGTTAGGGGTCCTACGATGTCTAAAGCGCATTTTTCGAATGGTTTGCTTGCGGTGTCTGTTATTACGAGCGGTGCTTTGTTTTTTCGCGAAAGTTTATTTTTTTGGCAGAGTTCACATTTTGCTACATAATTTTCTACGTCCTTAGTCAGTCCTTTCCAGTTGTGTAGAAACCGGATTCTGTTAATGGTGCGTTCTGTCCCTTGATGTCCTCCTAGGGGTGCGTCGTGATACTCATATAGTATGCGGCGTTTCTCCTCTTCCGTGTATTTCCGCTCTGTTTTTGTGTCATTAATTTCTTCTTCATCGATTTTATTAATTTCTTCTTCATCGATTTTATTAATTTCACCTACGTGTCGGCTGAGTGCGTCGGCGTTTTTATTAGCTTTGCCTGCCTTGTGTACAATCTCATAATCGTATTCTTCAAATTTTAATCGCCAACGCATCAATCGCGATCCAGGATCCGTTACATTAAATAACCATACTAATGGTTTGTGATCGGTGATAATTTTGAATTTCGTACCATACAGATAAGGCCTGAAATGTTTTACTGCCCATACTATGGCTAGTAATTCCTTTTCAGTAGTATTATAGTTATGTTCCGCCCGTGACAAAATTCTGCTTGCGTAAGCAATCGGGCGGTCTTGTCCTACCGGGCCTTGCGACAGTATGGCTCCGATGGCGTAATCTGAGGCATCCGTTGTTACGAGGAATTCCTGGTCGAATTCCGGATATTTTAGTGCGGATTATTATGGGTGCGGTAGTTAATTTATTTTTTAACGTGTCAAATGCGTTTTGCTGTTCGCTGTTCCACTCAAATTTTTCTTCCTTTTTTGTTAATTTTGTCAACGGTTTAGCAATTTTTGAGAAATTTTCTATAAATTTTCTATAGTAACCTGCTAAACCTATGAACGCTTGGATTTCCTTAGCTTTGGTGGGAGTGGGGAATTTTTGTACGGCGTTTATTTTTGAAGGATCAGGCATGATCCCTTTTTCTGTAACGATGTGCCCTAAATATATTACTTCCTTTCTAAGGAACTCGCATTTGTCTGGTTGGAGTTTTAAGTTGTGTTTACGTAATCTGTAGAGAACCTCGGCGAGTTGCATGTGGTGGTCCTCTAGGCTGTTATCGTATATTACTATATCGTCCAAGTATACGAGACATTTGATCCCTTGTAGTCCCGTCAGCACGTAGTTCATTAAGCGTTGGAATGTAGCTGGCGCGTTCGTTAACCCGAATTGCATTCGATTGAACTATAATGTCCATACGGTGTGGAAAATGCAGTCTTGCATTTATCGGGCTCGGCCATGGGTATCTGATGATAGCCCGACGCTAGATCCAAGGTGGTGAACTGGTACTTTGCATTTCTCAGTTGGTCTAGTATATCCGTTATGTTTGGTATTGGAAAAGAATCGCCTATGGTTAAATTATTAAGTTTCCGGAAATCTACAACTATGCGTAATTTTCGGTTTCCTTCCGCATCCGCTTTTTTGGGGACCACAAGTAAAGGCGCATTCCATTGGCTGTTACTAGGTCGGATTAACTTGTCCTTCAACATGTCCTCTATTTGTTTATTTATCTCTTTTTTGTGTTTCTCCGGCAATCGGTATGGGCGTACATTTACAGGTGCACTCGGTCAGCTCGGAGCGCGATTTCGTGTGACGTAGTAGGAGTGCAAGTCAGCGCGTCTCCTTTAAGGTAAAACACGTCACCGAATTCCTCACAGATTTGAAGCAATGTTTTTACTTCTTTTTGCTTGAGATGTTGTAGTCGGAGTAAATTTTTTATTTGCTCTCTGCGGGAGAGTGTAGGCACTTCCTGCGGGGGCGGGACATTATCTCTTCGAGCCACCGTGTTCGTAATTTCCTCGACGTTTACCCATGGAGTTGACATTTTAATGTATTTTTCGGTTGTATTTATAACGCTAACCGGGCATGAAAATTCTTCTGATTCTACGAGACAGTGTCCGATAAATACTCCGGGCAGCATTTCCTCGGCTCGCACCACGCCTACCTTATTCGAGTCGGTGGTGGTTCGGACGATTGTTTCGCTTCGCGGATTCAGCATTAGTGCGCGGTACGGGCGTAATTTTAATATTATCTCTGCTAGTTGTAGCTGTTTTTTGTCGTAATCACACGTTATCTTGTGCTTTTGCAAGAAATCTACTCCCAAGATTCCTTCGTAGTCGATGGGGAAATCGTCCTTCACGATGTAGATAGGATGCCGTATTTTTCGGTCCTTCAAGGTTATTGTAGCCTTGATTTTGCCTATGGTCTGGATCTGGTGTCCCGTCACTCCGGTCAATGCCATTTTCTCTTCGTAGATCATGGCTTCCCCTTTTAGATTTCTTAATTTAATTAAGGTCACGGTGTCGAAGAGTAAATTTAACCTTCCCTTCTTTGCCTCTTATATGGGCAGAGTCACTAGATCTAGACCTGTAGTAGTGGGTAGTTGTGTGATTACTTGCGATATTTGATATTCGGCCGCGGGTCTCGGCCGTTTCGTGTTTTCCTCGTCTTCTTCATCCTCCGGTGTTGTATGTTTCTTTCGCTGTCCACTAGTGTTAGAATGGCCTTGGACGCTCTTATTTCCGTTTGTCTTTGTCCGCGTATTTCCCGGGCGTCCGTGCAGACTCCAACATTCGTTACGACCATGACCTGATTTTTTGCAGTAGGTGCAATGTTTCTCAACAGCGTTGATTTTTCCTTGTGGTTTTGGCAAGAAGAATCTGTTGGCGCATCTGCTCGTGCGGCAGTCTCGTCCGAGGTGTCCTGTCTTCCCGCATTTGTGACACTGTATAGTTTTATTGATGTGTCCTGCGTGTGAAGCAGTCTGGTCGGTCCGGGGTCGTAGTATCTGCTCTGTCGGACACTTCACTTTCTCTTCCGCGCTGGCTTGTGCGATGGCGTCTTGTAGCGTCGTGTGATGCTGTGCTCGTACCATCAACTGGATGTTTTCCTGGAGGCCTATGTGGAAGTTCTGCAGGGCTTGTTGTTGAAGAGTATCGAGTATAATGCGCTTGCACTCGCTGCCGAAAGCCTGCCCTTCGATCATGGATTCGTACAGTTCCATGGCTAAATTATCGATGCGTAGTCCGTATTCCCGGGCGCTTTCGCCGGGTTTTTGCTTCAGGGTGTTGAATTCCACCTGGAGATGGGTAGTGCTCCTCTTGTTTAGATAGCAGATTTCCAGTTCCCTTTTAAGTTGGGCGAAGTTGTTTATGTCGCGTGTTTCAAAGTCGAGCATAGCCTTCCCCTTTAACTTGGTGCAGAGTATCGCTTCTAGTAGCGTCCTTTCGTCTACCGGGTTAATATTTTTTATAGCGTAGGAGCTGGCGCTTAGAAATTCTTTAAGTCTGGCTTGGGAGGTTCCGTCGAACTCAGGTATCATGTTCCGCGCTTCTTTCAGCCGTAAGAAACCATGCAGATGTGCGGTTTGCCTGCGCACATCGCTCACGGTTCGTCCATATGAGATTTCGGCATAGGGGTTTTCGTGTTTTATTCGCGTTCTATTTAAGTCTTCCCGGTTAGTACGTAGGTCCTGCATCTGGTCGCGGAGGTGTCTCATTTCCTCTTGCATTTCTCAGAAGCTCTGCAAAATCTCGACTAATACCGCGTTGCTCGGATCTTCGCTAGGACGTCCGGCATCCTCTGTAATGGGCGGCGGCGCCATGCCTAGTCTGCGTTTGCATACGCTCGATTTCTTTATCTATGTCGTCGGACGGGACCGAGGGGTGTGTCATAGTGTTTCCGCCAGGTATCTCAAAAATACTACTGTCGTACGACACGGGGGAGTAGTTTCGTCTTACCGCTCGCCGCATAATAATAACGAAGCAGGAACGAGCAATATCGATCGAAACGCGATCAACCGTTGTTCGATCGATATTGCTCGTTCCTGCTTCGTTATTATTATGCGGCGAGGACTGGTTGTCCGTTACGCCTTGGGTTTCGGATTCGCGAGCTTCCGGTTCGCGCGGATTTACGCCTGGGTATTCGGATTCGAGATTCTTTCGTACGCTATCGCGAACATCGCGGGCCGCTTCTTCTACTACTTGCACGGGCATTACGAAGCCGAATCTATTTGCTAATTTCGCCGGTGCGCTTAAAAAACGGGGTCGTTGAAATGTGACCTTCTTTTTTGACGGTGCCGACATTCAGGCTATGTTATTATACACTATGCTGACTTACAGTATAATGATGGTACGCATTCTTCTTTCGCTCGCTCGTTGTTCCCGCACGGTCAGCTGTTGGTCGGCACCGGAGAGTCTTCTGTCGCACTTCGCGACGTTCCCGAATTACTGGGGTCGTTTTCTTGCGCTTTTTGTGGTTGCGTACTCTTGTCCTGGTCCGCTGCAGCTTCTCTCGGTTTTCTGTTTGAGATCCTCGAGCACTGACAATGTTGGCAGATCCTTATTTGGCAGATCTCTCTTGTTGTCAGGAATCTTGTATTGTCAGATATCCTTTATTGCTCAGTATCAGTATCCCACCGCTACCACCATTTTGTTGTGCCTCTCAGGGTACAACGGGATTTGTAGGATACTGTGAGGGGTCCGTTCGTCTTAGGAGTTGGGAATCCGAGTGTCGAGGGTGGTGAACAGAACACTTTGGTCACAAGAGAAGAGTTTATTCCAACTCACGTGTACAATTCTTTGGTATGTCAAATCGCAGCGCGTCCTCGCAGTAGATTATATGTAATTACTTGTCTTCTTCGGTTCGGAATACAGCCCCGAGGAGTTAATCAGGCGCGCTTATATTACCCGAAAGTAGGTTTTGTTTTTCGGTTAATGTGTCGCATGTATGCAATCGGTTTTGCATCGTCTGCGTTTTGCGATCTCGAATGTGTCGCGGTGTCTTAACGCGTGTATGCAATCGGTTGCGTTTTCGATTTCGAGGCGCGCGCTATATCTTTCGAAATGCTGATTCTGCGTTCTCTTTTGTAGGTTTTTAGGTCGTGGTTGTGTCATAGTGTTTACGGTTACAACAGTACGCTCGAATTCGAATGAATACGGAAGAGCGATTTGTCGACGTGCTTATATTGCCAATCTTCCTCTCTCGCAAAAATTTAATAAATCAAAGTGGGGAAGACAATTTATATGTGAAAAATCAGAATTTTTCATGTTCAGTCCTGTGAAAATAAAAAACTTCTAGAAACATTTAGAAATTTCTAGAGATGAGATTTGAGATCGTGTAACACGAGAGAAGAGGACAACAAAATTTGTGTACGTAAGTGAATAAACGGAAAATTAATTTTATATGTAAAATCGAATTATGTTTAAACAAATCGCATTAAACAAAAAGAAAACGCGTGAGAGATTATATTTGATTTGAAAATATTTTTTGCTCTAAAATATAGTAATAAGGATTTGCGAGTTCGAAAACGCCGGATTAGGTCGAAGAATAGCGTGTAATAATCCTCTGTAATAAACCCTGTAATAAAAATTAAAATAAATGTTTGCGGACAAGAAAAAGCAAGATCGGCGATTTAGACCTCGTAACATTATATGATGGAATAAAAAAAGCAGGCTTATACTCTATACAACTATTTTTTGTATTTGAAGAAATAAGAGAAAATGATTTTATGATTGTCCCCGACCCGCCTAGGAAAATAGTTGTAAAACTCAAACACTATCTAGAATATTCGTCGGAAAGAAAATCGACGTTTGCCAATTAAATAACTAAAAATCTTTTCAGCCACGCCTAGTTGTTAAGAAAAGCACCATTCGATAGGTAAGTAAAGTAGACTAAGAAATGTGCGTATGCTCTATGTCCGCCTCCTTTTCGAAAAACAAAATAAGCGCTAGCGGGAGAATTGAAAATTTTTCCGAACCTCCCACTCTTAAAATATAAACGAAGAAAATGTTGAATTTTTCGACGCCTTCTTTCTTTTGGTGGGCGTGGATATAAAGTATAAATTCTCCGAACCGTAATAGAAAATGCACATTTTGAGTTTGACATTGTCCTAGCTACTCAGTCTCGTGGACGTACACGTTTCAACGTATCGCGTTAGTTTTGTGAGTGCAAACGTTAAGTGCAAATAAAAAATGGCAGCTCAGAAAAAGTTAATTTCTGAATGCATAACTTTGGCCGCGAATTTGTCGCCGACGATAAATGCCGCGTCGTATTTATCACGGCTGACGGAAGAGCCGTGTAATAATTATAATATTTTTAGAAAATTCGCGGGCTTGATCTCCAATTCGTTACTTGGAGTATTATATAGATTGGGGCATTTCGGCGGCGATAGAGAATTATTAAACGCCGCCGCTGAAATTATATTAATGCGTGAAGCTTTTCAACACGAAAAAAGAGGATGTGGGTGGATATGCAGCCTATCTACTGGCGGATTATCAAAGAAAACAATTAACAGGTAATTATTTTATTCCTTTCGATGAGAAAAAATATGAAACAGTAATTATATTATAAGCTTAAATTTTTAATCGTTATTAATTATTCGTAGCGAGGAATTTTATTCCTGTAAAATTAGCCACAGTACACCCCACCCGAAGACGCAGAGCGGAAGAAGAGCCCGAGGCAGGACCTTCGCGTAAGTTTACAAATGTTAAACATATATAATAATTATTCGTAAAATAACAGTTACTGATAAAAAATTAAATATTTTCAGGAAGAGCACGAATACACCCGCCGGAAAACTTGCCGATTGCTGTTATCGATATATCTAGTAAGTTAACATTTTTTAAAAAATAATAAAATATTTTTTTTAAATATAAAAAATTAGTAATCTTAATATATAAATATATTATTTTAGATGACGAAGATGATATTATTAATAATAATAATGTCGACGACGACGACGACGACGACGACGACGACGACGACGACGCTGCTTCTATAACTGCTGTAAGCTCAGCGGATAGCGAGGTATTCACACAAGGTAAGACGATATTTAGAAAATATAAGTTTACATAGCTCTGCAAAAATTTAAATACAAAGTAATATAAAACTTTTAAATTATATATTATATATTATTTTTATAACAAAATTTCAAATGTTAATATAGTAGAAATGGAGCGGGAAAAGGAACCGGAGGAAGACGAGCAAGAAGACGAGGAGGAGGAAGAGGAAAATTATGAAGAGGAAGAACAAATGGAGGAAGAAAATTACGAGGAGGACGAAAAAGATGAATACGATCCTCGTGTAGAAGGTAACGGAGTTATTTTACTTTTTTCAAATTTTCATGTTCGAATTTAATCTTAAACGGATTTAAATTTTTAGCTTGTCGGTTAACTATTCTCCGGAATATTAGCGGCGGGGGAGCGGGAAGCGTTACTCGAGATACACCGATTACCACCAAAAGGTGAGTTATCTCGTTGTATTATAACGCTAGCAGTTGCGCGAAGATTAAATTCGAGCATAAAAGAAAAGAAAATATCTTATTATTTTATATAATGTATATTCGATTTAACAATTTTCTTTTTTTAATAGTACAAAGTGGCGGAGGAGGTAGAGAAAGTGAGCAAAGCGACGCGCCTGAGAGAGTATTATTATCGCACTCGCAGAATAATGGAGAAGAAATGGCGAGGGAAGAGCATGAACAGGATAATATTTCGTCGGAGGCGGAAGAGGGTAAAGAGGAGGTGGAAGAGGAGCAGCATAGACAATCGCAACAGCAGGTGCGACAACCATTATCTTCGTAGAAGCTTCATTAAAAATTCCTGTAAGTTTGATCAAGATCCCATTAATAACTGTTTCATTATATGAGCATAACTCACCGCTACTTTTGGATTCCCGTCGAGAAATCAAAATTAATGGAGCAAAGAGCCAACATCAAATTCTGTGGTAAATTGATGGGCAAATTATTTAAATAATATTTAGGAATTATGAAGCGTTTGTTTGCTAGAATTCGTCGGGTTCGTTCTCAATACCGAGGGCAAGGAAGTTGGTCACTCCTCCTTGATAATGCTCTGGATCACAGGTGCATTGCCGTGTGCAATTTTTTTGCTTCAAAATCAATCAGTCTTTGATCATCCTATATTCGCCAAATTTGGCCAACAAACGCTTTATAATGTCTTAATATTATTTAAACAATTTGCCCAATTTACCACAGAATTTGATGTTGGCTCTTTGCTTCATTGTGATTTCTCGACAAGAATCAAAAAGTAGCGGTTACTTATGCTCCTATAATAAAACAGTTATTAATGGGATCTCGATTGGATTAAACTTACAGGAATTTTTAGTGAAGCTTATACAAAGATAATGCGACCTTGGTTAAACTGATAGCGCTATTAATACCGTTTATATAAAAAAAAGTTCGGAAACTTTGGACAGACCGTGTATTTGCAAATTATATATTTTTTCTTACAAACAATTATTTGTTTTCTTTTACATTTATAACTTTTTAAATTTTCAAAAATTACAAAGAATTGATTTATATGTATTTAAAAAAATAATAGTTCGATTATTTTTAAAAAGAAATAAATTATATAATTATTATTTTTATTTAAATACATATTATATCTTTACTCCATGAATAATATGATGTACAACGTACTATTATATATATTCAAGAAAAGAAAACATGAAAAATAAAATATGCTTACATGATTTAATTTTATATGATGTTCGATTGGTTTAATGTCATCGGTCCAAACAACAATTTGTATACGTCTCCCTTGACCGTTATTAATATAAAATTTGAATACTTTATACTGTTGTTTGTCAACAGAACGTGGAGCTTCAATTCCATCCACAAATCCTACTACTTCACTATAGAAGAAATAAATAAATGAATTAAAGAAATCAAAATAAAAAAAATTTTATCTGGAGGTATTGCTTGTAAACGCTTTATTTAAAAGATATTAACATTTAAAGTTACGCGTAAGAATGATAAATTTGTATGATTGCTATAATATAAATTTAATTCCGTAATTTTTTGTATATGTAAATGCTTTGTTTATTAGACTAGAACACTACAAAGCGCGCGCTTCGCGCGCGCCATTTATTTCCTTCAACTATACAATATAAGCTGCGGTCGAGAATGTGCTACTAATATGGAACAAAGATAGAATGATGTTTCGAATTATTCGTAGCGCATTCTCGATCCACAGCTTGTACGTTAATTACATATTATACAACAATTATAATATTTATCTTTTGGGGACACTTAATCACACACATCAAATATATAAATAGAAATATAGGCTCGAGAATGTGCTGCAAATAATTCGAAACATTATTTTATCTTTGTTCTTTTGTAATGTAGAGGAAATATAGAATCATGTTTCGAATTATTCGTAGCATTCGTAGCATTCGCGCATTCTCGACAGTAGATATACTAGGAGAGTTCTAACCCGGGTCCTCTGAGGGGGGTGCGGGGCGCGGGGAGGTTCTCCGTGGCGAGGGGTATGACGTCACGCGGGGCGGGGGTATCTCGGTGGCGCGGGGGCTGACGTCACGCAGGTGGAGGGGATGTTTCGACAAAGAAGGGGGGGGGGTCTAAGCATGTTCGGCAACTGATTATCTTTGTGATTTATGGCTACCCGAAGCCATAAAACTATGTTTTTCATTTTATGGACATTTTATCATTAGGAAAGGAATGAAGATTTTAGGGCCGACGCTCCGACGAACATGTCTAAACGTTATTTATAGGTGCAAATGTAAAAGCGTCGACGTTCGGCAGCTTTGTACCCTCGCGGAAAATCTCCCATAAAAACGAGAGCGAAACATCTTCCTTAATATTTTTTAAGGAAGAATGCAACGTATCGGCGCCAACGTTCAGCAGTTTTGTACCCTAGCAGAAAATCGGTCGTAAACGAGAGCGAAACATTTTCCTTAATATTTTTTAAGGAAGAATTGCGATAATTTTGAGAGGGATGGGGCTTATGGAGAGAGGGTCTGTCTCCACATCAAAAAGTCTCGAACAGTCGCCGAGCGAAGTGCCAGTGAATAAAGTGTTAAAATGAATTTTGAATCAGGAGACATTTTTGGGCCAAGTTTTTGGAAGAACCTGTTTAGGAGAATATTCACAAATGTTCCTTTCCTAGGATCGAAGGAGATTTTTAAGGATACATTTTTTGGAACGCGGTTTTTGAGAGCGTCATTAGGACCATATTTTTGATGTTCGTTTCGCCTGTAAGTATTGTTTTTTATTGTGTGTGAATTGAATTATAAAATTTCCTTATGTTACTTATACAGGGTGATTGAAAACAACCGTTTGTCCTTAAAATGTCGTATTCCTGACTGAATTCTAAGACAATTTTTCCTTTGCCAAAATTTGATCCGAAGCTTAGTTTTCAAATTATTAAAAGAAATATTTAGCGAATTACGGCACGAGTACGGGCGGTAGGCAGGAGCGGCGCAACTCATTATCCGACGCGGGCGACTGTGTGAGGCGCTCGCTGCGATCAGCTGTTCGCTACACGCGATGTGTAGTACTCTGCGTTGATACCACTGCTT